>NW_015176001.1:108944-119497 GCF_001447785.1 Gekko japonicus
GGGAGTCAAAGAACATTTGCTGAGCACAATATGAATAAAAACCAATCTTCTTACATATTAGATATGGACAGAATGGGAATAATTCATTGAATAAAGGGTAGTGGATGGAAAAACATTCACGAAAGGATGAATGATATTCATTGATATATATCTTTTCTCTTGAACCAAAAATTAATCAGATATTCATAGTTGAGTATCAATATACCTTTGTTTGGCAAAGCGTGAGCATTGCGTGAGCAGCATCAAATTCCACAAAGATTCTTTCAACAGATATAAACAGCAAGCAAATTGTAAACAATAGTTATTTCAATCAGATTTCAGAGTTCTGTACTTTCCCCTCAATTTTCAATAAATGGAAAACAACGCAAGCAGGCTTTTCTAAAAGTCAACTTTTTGTTACGCTTCTTGTCCCCCCCCCCTTTCTTATGGAAAATGAAAGAAAATGAAAGAAGATAACAAAACATATCAAGGACACAAACAGGAAAGCAGTCACATAATTCATGGATAGGAATGCATGTGTTTGAAACACAGTGTCTCAAGACTGCAGGTGCTACTTATCCAAATAATGACATTCTAATGGGAAGCCACTAGAAGTTTTTACAAAGTGGGCATGTAGCTTAATCTATTTAGTAGGAGGTAAACCTGACCTCCAAAGTGAAAGTTGCATTTGGAGAAGATTAACAATTCAGACTGGTGACTGGGTTCGGTCGGGATACTGGGTGGTTCTCCCTCATGGGAGTTGTCTGAGCTCGGGAGCTCTACCCATTCATCAGGTTCGGGTACTTCAGCCACTGCAGTATTGGGCTCAGGGTCTACCGCCTGTCAACCATATTAATTTCCTTAATTGGTCGATGTGCCGTTTGAACACTCTACCGTCTGTCAACCGTACTGTGTAAGTACGTGAACCCAGTACCTTGGTTACTGTTGCTGGCAACCAACGATGCCCTCCCACATAGTTTCTGGCATACACCAACTCCCCCTCCTCAAAACCCCTGGTCTGGTTGGTGGACTCACTCTGTGGGGGTTTGGATGTTGTTAGGTCCAGGTGCATGCGGTCGAGGAGCGTTATTAAACACCGACCCATCAGCATTTCTGCTGGACTCCACCCCATCACCGAGTGTGGCGTGACATGCTGGTGCAGGAGTAAGGACGTCACCTTTTGGCTCCAATTGCCCTGCACCAGTCAGCTGAGAGTTTCCTTTGTGGTCCGCACCATTCTTTCGGCCTGCCCGTTAGTTGCCGAGTGGAATGGTGCGGACGTGCTATGCTGGATTAAATTTGCCGCCAAAAAGTCCTGGAACTCGGAGGTGGTAAAACAAGTCCCGTTATCGGACACAAGAGTGTCTGGCAATCCATGAGTCACAAAAATGCGGCGCAGCACATTAATGACTGTGAGAGCCATCATTTTAGAGGTTTGGACCACCTCCAACCATTTCGAGTACACATCGACTATGATCAGGAAGATCTGCCCCTGAAATGGCCCCGCAAAATCGATGTGTACTCTCGACCAGGGCCGGTGACACTTCTCCCATTGCTGTACTGGGGCATGTGGGGGATCAGGCCAGGACAGCTGGCACTCGTGACATCTTTGTACCCAACTCTCGATGTCTGAGTCGATTTTCGGCCACCAAAAATAGCCTCGAACCCTCAGCCAACCCCTTCATCCGCACAATGCCGAGGTGGCATTTGTGCAGTGCCTCAAGGACCTGAGATCTCAGCTTGGGGGGAACCACCACCCGATTACCCCACAATAAGCAACCCTTGTGGACTGACAGTTCACATTGCCTTGATGCAAAAGGCTTAAACTCTTCTGCGATGCGCCCCACCGGCCACCCCCTCCACACCCAGTTGAGCACCCTGGCGATTGTGGAGTCCTTGGCTGAGGCGGTCGCAATGTCCGAAGCGTGCACCAGTTCCTCGAGGGCCATTACCTCGAACGCCGGTGCAGGATCCGAATCCAGGTCACGTAGAGGACACCGGCTGAGGGCGTCTGCATGCCCCAAGTTCTTTCCCGGCCGATGTTCCAAAACATAGTCATATGCAGACAAGAACACGGTCCATCGTAACATTCTGGCCAATAAGATGTTGGGTGTCTGGTGGTCTGGCGCGAAAATACCCAAGAGGGGCTTATGGTCGGTCACCATAACAAAAGGTCTCCCATAGAGAAAGTCGTGCATTTTTTTCATGCCAGCCACGAGCGCCAAGCCCTCTTTGTCTATTTGTGCATAGTTCCTCTCGGCTGTGGTGAGCGTCCTTGAGTAATATGCAATTGGTGCTTCCCTTCCGTCCGCCATTATGTGGCTCAAGACAGCCCCCACCCCATACGGTGAAGCATCAGCAGCCAACACCAGCTGCTTCAACTCGTCATAATGTGTTAACACGGCGTCAGTTGACAGTAAGGATTTGATCGCCTTAAAAGCACGGCTGTGCTGTGAGCCCCACTCCCACTTTGCCCCTTTGCTGAGGAGCTTGTGCAACGGTTCTGCAATGGAAGCTGTATGCGGTAGGAACGCATGATAAAAATTTAAGATTCCCAAGAAGGATTGCAATTCCTTCTTGGACTCTGGTCGTGGAGCATTTCGAATAGCCTGTACTTTACCCATTGTAGGGTGTACACCGTTTGCGTCTATTAAGAACCCCCAAAATTCCACATTGGGTACTCCCAGATGGCATTTACCTTTAAACCTGCCGCTTGGAAGCGGCTTAACACTGCCATGAGGCATTCTGCTCTGTTCTTCCAGAAATTAATACATCATCAAAATAAGGTACCACCCCAGGTAGGACCCTCAACAATCCTTCCATTAGGCTTTGAAAAATACCTGGAGCAACGTTCACCCCAAATTGCAATCTGTTTACTTTAAACACACCCTTGTTCGTAATGATGGTTTGTGCTATCGCAGCTTGGGGGTCTACTGGGAGTTGCTGGTAAGCCTGAGCTAGATCTAATTTGGCAAAGACTTTACCTTCTCCGAATGATGCTAGCACATGGCTAATGACTGGTACGGGGTATGAGTGTTGCTGTAGTGCCCTGTTTATTGTGCACTTATAATCAGCACAGATTCTTACTGACCCATCAGGCTTAATTGGTGTCACAATAGGGTTTCCCATCTTGCATGTGATATCGGTTCTAACACACCTTGAGCCACAAGTTTGTCTAACTCAGCCTCAATACGTGGTTTCATGGAAATGGGCACCTTTCGATACTTTAGCTGTATAGGCACTACTGAAGGATCTAGATCAATGTTTACTGGCAGCCCTCTATACATTCCCAGTGTACCATCAAATACATTAGCAAATTCAGTATACAGTGCACTCAATTTATTCGCGCTGACCTGGTTAATTCCACTAATAGCAATTCCGAGGGCCTTGAACCAGTCCAATCCCAAAAGGCTGGCTCGGCGCCCCTCGGCAACAAGTAGGCTCAGTGACTCTCAGAACCCTTTAAATTGTACCTCAAAAGGGTGATCTCCAGACCCCAGAGATGCGTTCCCCGGGAGACAATGGCCGCTGTGGAGGGGGACGCCGTGGCCTGGTGGCTTCCTGAGATCCCTCCCCAGGCTATGTCCCCCAAATCTCCAGGGGTTTCGCAACCTAGAGTAAGCAATTCTAGTTCCTTTCCTTCCTCGTCTGTCCAGGAATGACAACTGAACCCCAGATGACAGTGATCAGCTCCCCTGGAGAAGATGGCTGCTTGGGTGGGGCCTCTGGCTCACACATTTTTGTCTTAGCTCAGGAAGGAGGGCTCCAGAGCAAACTAATCTATGCGGTAGCCAAATCACTTGCTCATAACTTTAATGCCAGTAGCTCACCAAGTAGAATTTTGGCTCACAAGACTCCACAGCTTAGAGGGAGCATTGCTCACAGGGTGTCTGTTGTGGGGAGGGGAAGGGGAAGGAGTTTGTAAGCCGCTCTGAGACACCTTTGGGTAGTGAAGGGCCATGGGGTATAAACCCAATCTCTTCTCTCTTCTTCTTCTTCATCTCCAACAGCCTCACAACTAGCGTTTTGGGTCCAACAGGGGACATCTCAAGAGTGGAGGTGCAGAACTGGCCGTGGGCCTGCTTACAAGAGGAGCAGGAGAAGGAAGAGGTTCAGGGGCAGAAGGGGAAGAAGCTGGGGATGGTGTGAGAGAGTTTGGTGTCGTGGTTAAGTGCACGGACTCTGATCTGGGAGAACCGGGTTTGATTCCCCACTCCTCCACTTGTAGCTGCTGGATGACCTTGGGCAAGCCATAGTTCCGATAAGAGCTGTTCTTGAAAAGGAGCAGTTTCTGTCAAGAGCTCTCTCAGCCCCACCTACCTCGCAGGGTGTCTGCTGTGGGGAGGGGAAGGAGTTTGTAAGCCACTCTGAGACATCTTTGGGTAGTGAAGGGCGGGGTATAAATCCAATCTCATCTCTTCTTCTTCTTCCTTCCACGCTCCCCCCTGCCTTCAGGAGGTGGGGCCCAGAGAGGGCGGAGCTTGGGGAGGGGAGGGGCCTTGGCTGGGTCCCAGGCCACAGAGTCCCCCCACCCCACCCAAGCAGCCATCAGGGGAGCTGATCACTGTCATCTGGGGTTCAGTTGTCATTCCTGGATGTAATTCTGGGGTGTAAATGAATGAAATACATTTGTACACAGATTTTTTCTCTCTCTTGGACCAGCTACAGTTGGAGAAGAGCTGCAGGGGAAACACCCTGATTTTTTAACTCAACACGATGCTCTTGACTTCTGGCTATCTTGGTGTCAGAATGCGGAGCAGTGGGGAAGTCTGATGAGTGAAACAGCAGATGCAGATGTATTCCCCCCCCCCACCCCCCGGTCCCTGTTTTCTGAGCACCTTGAAGCCATACAGGTGACTGGCCATGTGCACAGGCCTGGGGGAGAAGCAGGGTTGCCAGGTCTGGGTTGGAAAGTACCTGGAGACTTTGGGGGTGGAGCCTGGAGAGGGCGCGGTTTGGAGAGGGGAAGGGCCTCAGCATGGCACGACGCCATGGAGTCCACCCTTCAAAGCAGCCATTTTCTCCAGGGGAGCTGATCTCTGTCAGCTGGAGATCAGTTGTAAAAGCGGGAGGTCCCCAGGTCCCCAGGCTGGCAGTCCTAGGGAGAAGTTGCTGTATGCAAAAGCCCACCTTGGGGTGGAGGCCACCAGGTGTGCCCACTCTGGCTTAGGAGATTCCAAGAGATTTAAGGAGGAGAGGGACTTCAGCTGGTTACAATGCTGGGTGGAGCAATCACCCTCCACAGCAGCCATTTTCTCCAAGGGAACCGATCAGTTCTAATTCCAGGAGCTCTCCAGGCCTCACCTCGAGGTTGAGAACCCAAACCCTTGACAGTAGAGGGGGGGGGCCTTTAGCTGCCCTACTACTCCACACCTGGGTCAGCACAGCAAGGGTTATCTTTGTCCCCCTTTGTGGATTTGATTCCAGAAAGCCACCTGCATGGGGAGGAGATAAAGGGAAAGCTTCATGCAGGATCACACGGTGGCATTCCCTCTAGGGAGGAAGGCTTCTCCTCTTCCCAGAATGCCAGGGAAGGCTCCTGGATGCTCAGATGACCCATAATACTCTGCCCAGCTGTGAAGGGAGAATTATTGCCAAGGGAAACCTTCCCTGCCTCACAGCCAACCTCCCCCTGGTTCAGATCTGGTGCATCCAGGCAAGAGGCCTCACAGACCATTTACACAGTAGTGGAATTCCCTGCATGGACATTTTTAAAACGGGCCTTATGTGAAATTTTCCACAGTAGATTTTTCCTCACCAGGCACAGACCTGAAGTTTTCTCCTTTTTACCCCACATTTTCGGAACTCACTAAAACTGTGGATTCCCAAAACAAGGGGTAAGAAGGGGTAAACTTCAGGTTTGCACCTGGTGAGGAAAAATCTACTGCGGAAAATTCCACAAAGCGTGCAAGTTTAAAAGAAGAAGAAGAGATTGGATTTATATCCCGCCCTTCACTATCCAAAGGAGCCTCAGAGCGGCTTACAGACTCCTTTCCCTTCCCCTCTCTTTTTTCAAGAACAGCTCTTGTCAGAACTACGGCTTGCCCAAGGTCATCCAGACAGGTGCAAGTGGAGGAGTGGGGAATCAAACCCGGTTCTCCCAGATTAGAGTCTGCGCACTTAACCACGACACCAAACTGGCTCTCAAAACATCAGTGTGGGGAATTTCACTACTGCAGAAATGGTCACAGATGCCACCGGCTGCTCCAAGCCCAACTCAGGTTGTTTCGGGGCCATTTAAATAGCCCAGCCTGCAAGGGTTGCTGGCTCCAGGTTAGGAACTTCCCAGAGATTTGGGAGTGGAGCCTGAGCGGGGGGGGGGGGGTTGAGGAAGGGAGGGATCTCAGCAGGACATAATGCTGTAGAGTCCACCCTCCAAAACAGCCATTTTCTCCAAGGGAGCTGATCGCTGTGCCCTGGAGATTGTTTATAGTTTCAGGAGATCTCCAGGGCCCAGCTGGAGGCTGGCAACCTTACAACCCACTTCTACTTAAACTGGTGTAGCTTGAGCCTGCAGCCCTGTAGGTGCTCCATAAACTGTCTGGTTTTGCTGCCTTCCTGGGACTCTGGGGGGTGGGGGGAGTCACCAAACATCTGGCAAGCTACAGTGCACAGCTGGTAGGCTGCCTTTGGCAGATGAACCATGAGAGGCGGAAGCAGGTTAAATCCTGCCCCATCTCAGGAGGGATTGAATGATCCGTGTAGAGGCAGTGAAGATAACAGGAACCCCACTACAAAGGTGCATTGTCAGGCAGCTTGGCCTAAGCAAAGACCGGTAGTTCCCAAAATGCATGCCGTGACAGAGCTGAGAAATAGAAAGCAAGAAAGCAAGCAAGCAAGCAAGCAAGCAAGCAAGCAAGCAAGCAAGAAAGAAAACAGCTAATATTCCCTCTGTATTCCAAGTACCAACCTGCAGAGGGCGCTCCCTGTGCTGGGCTTGGCTCCTTCCCGTCCACATCCAGTTGGAAGTGACTGGTGCATTTACTCGTTCCTATCTCACTCTTCCTCCAAAGAAAAGGAGACGGCACACGTAGATGGGCAATCCCATTTCTCTCCTTACAACTCTTTGAAGAGAGGTTAGGCCAGGGCCCCCCAATCTTTTTCACCTGCAGGCACCTGTGGAATTCTGAGAGTGATGTGGTGGCTAAGCAAGCTGTTATGATTATTATGATTATTATGAATAATATGATTATTATTTATTAGATTTCTGAATCGCCCATCCCTGCTACCACAGGGCTCTGGGCAATGTACAACAATGAATTAAAAAATCACTATAAAAATAAAATAGATAAATTAAAACTCCAAATGGTGAACCAGTTGCCAAAGCAATGTTTATAATGCACAGCCAATCAAATCTCCAATTGGCCATTCAGAACCCTTTCTTGGCAAAAGTACCCCCCCCCAGTGTAGCCAGCCTCCTCCGCCCTGAACCCAGGGTGGTCTTTCCCAAGAGAGAGACACCCCAAAACAACCTCTGAACCTCCAAAAGCAGTGGCCTCATGAAGCCGGGCTTGGATTAAAGAGTGGCTTTTGCCCTGAGGCTAGGAGAACCACATCATGACTGAGAAAACTCAGGCCAAGTGAAGATTCTCCACTGTCAAACAGCCTCCATGCAAGCAACCCCCCCCCCTACTCCTGTCAGCTCAGTCCAAAAGGACTAGAATGGGCAAGTCTCTGCCCTTGCCTCAGGCATCTTCTACTGACCCAATGGCTAGTCTTTTGTCTGTCAAATGTACAGGCAGGCAGGGACAAAGAGCCACTGGTCTGTGCTACTGTCATGAAGAAGAGAAGAAGAAGAGAAGAGACTGGATTTATACCCTGCCCTTCACTTGGAGTCTCAGAGCGGCTTACAAACTCCTTTCCCTTCCCCTCCCCACAACAGACACCCTGTGAGGTGGGTGGGGCTGAGAGAGCTCTGACACAAACTGCTCTTTTTCAAGGACAGCTGTGCCAGAGCTTGTGACTGACCCAAGGTGTTTCCAAGGACTGACCCATGAATGTTTCTAGCCCCAACTTCTGTTTCACTTGCATGTCAGGAAATTCCTTTGGAATAATCCTCTCATCCCTGTCTCCATATATTTGTCTAAAATACCTGCATTCTTACACCTATGCCAGACCTATCAAGGTAAACATTAACTTTCCATGTACAGTGAATGGTCACCCATTCAGGTTCATCCTGCCACACATTAAGAAACATCACCTCTTTTGTCTGGCACCAGGGAAAGGCCAGGCCACTCTACGGTTCCACCGTGGACACTCCCAGCCAACCATCCAGCACCTGGCCTAATCCCATCATAGCTATAGTTAAACTAGATTCTGCCCCTCTGGAAGCTCATTGTTTGCACCTGAACTACACTCTGCCTGGTACCACACCTCCATGGACTCCTTATTGGTCTAGAAAATCTACTGTTCTCACCTGAGACCAGCCCCCGAGGCCTTCCATTGGTCTGCATTGGTTTCCACTGTTTATATCCGTCAGAGCACATGGCCTCAGATTGTGTGTCTGCCCCTGATGCCAACTGGCAGTCCACCCCTAAACCTTTGGTTCGGGCCATAATCCTGTCTCCGTGGGATTGTGGCCCTTGCACGTCTGGACAAGTTGCATAACCCCGTAACTGACCCCTCTATTCACTATCAATCACCTCTGCTTTCTTAGCTCTGTATTGCTTGCTCTTTTTGAATGTTTAGTGTGCTTGTTCTTAGGGAAATTCTTCAATAAAAACTATTTCATTTACTATTCAGATCTGGAGTTTCCCTACTGTGCTGGACCTTGGTGTGCGATTCCTGTACACCTCTGGCCTATCCTGCCACACAGCTAACTTCCCTAAACAACAAGTAACACCAGCCCTGACCACTTTCTAAAAACACTTGGCAGGTGCCATGAAAGGTATCAGTGGGCGTAATGGTGCCCATGGGCACCACATTGGGTACCCCTAGTGGCTGGCTCGGGGGGGAATCAGAATCCAGGCCTTCTAAGTCTATCTAACCACTCTTACATCTGAACCTCAGAAGAGCCCTGCTGGATCAGACCAACGAAGGCCCATCTAGCCCAGCATCCTGTCTCACACAGTGGTCGACCAGTTCCTCTGACTCACAACAGGGCATAGAGTCATTTCGCATTTATCCAGGCTCAGTAGAGGAGGGAAGAATCCTGTGTTGGCTCCTTGAAGGAAGGGCAGGATAAAAGGTCCAGACAAATACAGCAAGCTTTGCATCAGTCAGTTGTGACCAGTGCTCCCTCTAAGCTGTGGAGTCTCGTGAGCAAAAATTCTACTTTGTGAGCTCCTGACATTAAAGTTGTGAGCGAGCAGTTTGGCTACTGCATAAATTAGTTTGCTCTGGAGCCATCCTTCACACAAAAATGTGTGAGCCAGAGGCTAAAAAAACTGTGAGCTAGCTCACCCTAACTTAGCTTAGAGGGAGCACTGGTTGTGACTGTGGTGTTTTACCTGCTCCCAGAAGAAGCATGCCTAGACCTTCTGACTCTCCACAGTCTAAAAATAAACGTTTTCAGGTGTAAAAGTGAAGCGGGCATCCTACTTTTAATTCAACCATCAGAAGTTTGTGAAATGCTGTTCTAGACTCTCCAGGGTTGCCAGTTCCCAGTTGGGGGCAGGGGATCCCCTGGTTTGGAGCCCCTCCCCAGCTTCAGGGCTATCAGAAAGCAGGGGGGAAGGGACACCAGACACCTCCGCTCAAGCCTGAAATAGACATGACTTACTGGAAGCAGGGATGGAAGAAACAGGAAGAAAATGTGACAGTTCGGGGAGTCTCAGGGTTGCCAAGTCCTTTGGACCCATGGGTGAGGGTGGGGGAAGCATTCTGGGAGCAGAAAGTGATGTACCTGGAACTAAACATGATGGGTGAGGGTGATTACTGGGGGGGGGGGGTTGGGGCAAAACTCTACAGTTTGAAGCCAATTTCACCTTAGAGCAGTGGGGGCGAACCCATGAGGCGGCACTCAGAGCCCTCTCAGTGGGCACACATGTCATCGCCCCAGCCAGGCCCAGACCGTCATTAAAGTGTGGAATTCTCTGCCAAATAATTTTAAGTAAATGAATGCATTTGGGATTGCTTTCCTTACTTTGTTTGGATCATATTATGTTAACGCATGAGTTGTTTTTTCTAAACTAAAACCTCAGTATTCAGGTTAAATTGCCGTGTTGGCACTTTGTGATAAATAAGTGGGTTTTGGGTTGCTGTTTGGGCACTCGGCCTCTAAAAGGTTCACCATCACTGCCTTTGAGCTTTGCCCAAAAACCTGAGCATTGCCCCTGCCATCAGCAACATGCCTACGTCACTTCTGGAGATGACGCAGGCATGTGGCATTTAGTTCTGGGTATGCCATTTCCCACTCCTGGAACGCTCCCCCCACCCCACCCCCCACAGGCCCGAAGGACTTGGCAACCCACAGATTCTCCAAAGCTTACTAAACTCTAGAGGAGATTTCCCATTATCCTCGGCGAGAACATTTTCTGCACCTTGTCTGATTTCCCGTTCCTTGATTTTCCATCTCTGTCTCAGCAGGAGACAAAATCCACATTAGCTCCCCAAACCCAATCAGATTTTCACAC
>NW_015176001.1:119555-120227 GCF_001447785.1 Gekko japonicus
TGAAAGCGAGCAACCCCCTGAAATGGGGTATGGAGAGAAAACATTCCTGAGGGAGGGGAAACAGTTAAGGCTAAAAACCAACTCAGGTCCCTGCCACACGGCGGTAAAAAGCACGGCCAAAGTGCGGCTTTTTACCGCCACACCAAAAGAGACAGATCCCCTGAGCTGCCGCGCAGTTGCTCCCCGGCACGATCAGAGGCAGCTGGCTGTGCACGTGTGCGCATGCGCAGTTCGGCCAGGAGCCTTGAATGCTCCTGACGATGGATGCGCCGGCGATCGGGGACGGGTGCGCGTCGCTTCCCAGATGTTGCGGTTTGATCGCACTTGTTTGCTGCGCCCCCGATCCATCCCTCTTCTGGCCCAAAACCTCCTGTGTGACCGGGGCCTCAGATGACTAAGTAAGGCTCAGCTGCAGAGAAATGAAGTCCCTTCAAATTATTAGACAAAGAAGACTTTTTTAAAAAGTGCTTGGAGATTTTCTTTAAAGTTACCCTGTGGGTTGTGACGGGATATGTTGTGACACCATATAGTCTGCTGGCCTGGATGAATCACAAGCGGGAATTAAGACTGCTGGGGAAAAGATCAACAACCTCAGATATGCAGACGATACCACTCTAATGGCAGAAAGTGAAGAGGACCTAAAGAGCCTCTTACTCAGAGTAAAAGAGGAGA
>NW_015176001.1:120549-122629 GCF_001447785.1 Gekko japonicus
GATGCAACGAACATGAAATTGAGCCAACTTCAGAGGCGGAAGACAGGAGGGCCTGGCGTGATGTGGTCCATGGGCTTGCGAAGAGTCGGACTCGACTGTGCGAATGAACAACAACAAGCCCAGCAGTTTTGAGTTTACCTGGATTGAGTTTACCTGGATGGCCCCTGGCTCCCTTTAAGTTTGATTTTAGGCCTTGATTTGTCTTGGACACAGTTTTAGTCACTCTGGTAGACATTGATGGGTGGACCAGCACACATCTACCTGGCCAATACCTTGTATCAAAAGCTGCTGCAGAAATCAAAGTCAGTCATGTTATCTTGGGTAGGCATTTCCGGTAGGGTTGTCAACCCGATTTATATTGGTTTATGAGCCATTTAAAGTTTAAACCCCTGATTTCTGCTCCCCTGGCTTTTCACGGGGAGCAGAAAGCAGGGGGTTCCAAACAGCTGGTTTTCATGAGGATCAGAAAGCAGGGGTATTTCTGTTCTTCACAAACCACCAAAATTCATGGAAGTTTGTGGCAGTTCTTCAGTTCACAAACATCGCTTCAAAAACTGGCCAAGATTCATGAGGAACTTTAGTTCATCAGCCAGTTCGTGCCCATCCCTAAAAGAGATACTAGTTGCTCATCTGCAATCACAACGACAGTTGGTCAGCACTAATATCAACCCACTAAGCATGAAGCCCTAGACTCCTGAATGGCTTCTCCATGCATGGTAGCATGCCTAATGTAGGGGCTTCCTTAGTCATGCTGGGGGGCAATCTTTACTTGGGACAGGATGTGTGTTGCATGTGCTATTCCAGTGCAGAAGGGAGCTGGTAGATCTGGGGATAGGATCTTCCAAAGATGGCAAGAATGTTTGCTGCCTCTCTAACCGACGTAGCATCCTGAGAGATGCCCCCCCCCCAGTTTCCTCCATGTCTTCGTTAATATTGTGCAATATCAGAATGCTGAGGCACAAAACTGTACACTTGAATGGGTTGTTACAGGATGAAAACATTGACTTGTCTTGTGGAACAGAGACATGATTAGAAAAAAACGAGCTCAGTTTAACTACTTGAGTCTGCATCCTACTTCCTATGCTCCAGTACAGAACCATTATGGCCTGCAGATATTTGCTTTCTGTCTCATCCAAGAATATCTTTTATTTCTGCCCTGGGTGAAGCAGGGAGGACTATGTGGACAAGGCATATGCCAGGGATCGCCAACGTGGTGCCCACGGTGCCCACCAACACCTTTTCTGGTGCCCAGCCAGCATTTTTGCAAAGTGCATGGTGCCAAGTGGGGCTCTGGCCCAGCCAGGCTTCTGACTGCTCAATGGAGTGTGGGCTTCTCAAGTTCTCAAGATTTGCAGTGCGGGTTTCTCAAGACATTGCTTTGGCAGCAGCTGCCATCACTGCACAACCATCATCACTACATGACTGAAGGTACGCTGTGGCAGCTATTTTCTGGCTGGGTCAGCCTCCCACAGGAGCTGTTCTGTGGCAGCCCTTTTGTGGTTGTGTCCATCACCCTGTTTCAGAATTCCAACGGTGCCCCACAGGCTCAAAAAAGTTGGGGACCTCTGGCATAAGCAAATTGTACGTGGGTAGAAAGATGACCCTGAATGGGAATGAGGTCAAGTGAACTTGAATGCCTACCTGCCACTCTGGTGTTTCAGTTGATCCCAATAAAGCCTTATTAATTCCTTTGGTTCCCCCCCCCCCATGGATCAGCTACTTTCAATTTGTAGCTATCAGGTATAGTTCTTAATTTCCTTAATAGTCTTTATTTTCACATACACTTAAGCATGAAAGGTGAATGCCTATATTTCCTCCACACCATGAATAAAAACAGCCCGAGAATGACCCTTTTGGGTGGGAAGAATCATTAGGGGGGAAACAGCTCACTCTCCCCTGAAGCCATTTGACCCCTGCAAATTGTAGCCCCCTCACAGCTGCAGTCTGTTAAAAATATTATTAGGAAAAATACTAATGGAACAAAATTGGCAGGTAGAACCACCTTCATTCTGTGTTATGAAGAAGAACTTGCTAAGCCGTGCTAAGGAAATCCGTGGACACCTGACTTTGTCAGCCCTGT
>NW_015176001.1:122684-125435 GCF_001447785.1 Gekko japonicus
CTTTGTGGCATCACATCAGGAATATTTTTTAGGAATGTCTCTCTGTGTGTGTACATGCCATTGTAGCTACTCCTTGGGAGGAAAGCGATGGCAAACCTAAACGGCATGATAAAAAGTAGAGACATCACCCTGCCAACAAAAGTCCGCATGGTCAAAGCAGTGGTATTCCCAGTAGTCATGTATGGCTGCGAGAGTTGGACTATAAGGAAGGCCAAGCACCGAAGAATAGATTCTTTTGAACTATGGTGCTGGAGAAGACTCTTGAGAGTCCCTTGGACTGCAAGAAGGTCAAATCAGTCAATCCTAAAAGAAATCAACCCTGACTGTTCCCTGGAAGGCCAGATAATGAAACTGAAGCTCAGATACTTTGGCCACCCAATGAGAAGGGAGCACTCACTGGAGAAGACCCTGATGCTGGGAAAGATTGAAGGTCAAAGAAGACGGGGATGGCAAAGGATGAGATGGTTAGACACCTGGAGAATTTGGGGGTGGAGCCTGGGAAGGGTGGGGTATGGGGAGGGGAGGGGTCTCAGCACGCAGGGTATAATGCCACAGAGTCCACCCCACCATTTTCTCCAGGGGAACTGATCTTGGTCCTCTGGAGTTCAGTTGTAATGGCAGGAGATCTCCAGTTGCTACCTGGAGGTTGGCAGCCACAAGGCCGTGAGTGTGACCGATGAACAGATTTCCCACTTCCAAGACAGGTGACAGATGACTGGATTTCCCACTTCCAAGCCAAGCACTTCAGCTACTGTACCATATAGTCCAGCATGCCCTTATGGGGACAACTAGACTGGAGAGCTGGAAGTGATTTAACAACCATTCCTTCCATACAGGAAACTCGGGGGGTTGTTCTGTAAGGCAGAGAAATTGAGGAACCCTTAATGGAGAATTCTCAGCATTTTCACCAAACTACATTTCCAAGAATTCTTTGGGGAGAAGCCATGACAGTTCAACAAACTACTACAGAACCAACATTTGGTTTATAATGTAATTAGGGCTTATAGTTCACTCTCTCCCCTGCTAGTACGTGGTAGTCTATCCATATATTTTGGATGGATTGAGCCTTTTAAGAACTCCACTTCCCTTTTGCAAGACTCCCCTTAATTTAGATTCCCTTAAAGATGGGTCTTTGGAACCTCATTTTGGAATGGTTTCGGAACCAAGTGACACAGTGACACTCAGCATTGGCTGAAAGTCCCAGCACCCATCTAGTGCTAATGAATATGACTTAATGTTTACTCATCTTCAATGTTTACTCTGTCTTCAAGCTCATTGTGGTAAATATGGAGTAATCTAGAAAATGCTTTTCCTAATTTATTGTCACCTTACTGGCATGTTGACCAAGATCAGTATCTCTTCCAAAAGACAAACAAGAGAAGAGCTGGCTCCTTTTAAGACATTTTCCAACAGATCAAATCTCCAAATCCCAACATTGCATCTTGTGAGGTATCTGATATAATGTGAAACCCGATTTTTCCATCCATAAAGACATCAACACCCCTTGCTGCCAAAACATCGACCTTCTCAGCAGAAGAATGTTAAATGATGCATGCTTGTAACTGAAGACTCAAGATCCATGGAACAAAGCGGTAATGTTTTTAAATCTTATCGACGGGAAATGATTTAAAGTTACAGCCTGCAAGAGGGAAGAGGAAGCAAAGAGACTTAGAGCGCCCTCTTCTCCTTCTAGGTGGATCTGCACAGGGCAATTCAACTGGCTCCTGCTACTCAAAATCAACTGTACAACAGCAGGCCGGAACAGTTGATGACCTAGCCATGGACAACCTCCTGCCATGCACTTGCACATGCATGCACACATCCATGTAAACATACGTAATTTGGATAGTCCATGAAATGGTTGGAGATCTCCTGGAAGTACAACTGATCTCCAGCTATAAAGATCAGTTCCCCTGGAGAAAATGACCACTTTGGATGGTGGACGCTGGCTGTGGTCACACACACTAAATAATCCACTTTCAGTGTAATTTCCAACTGGATTTTACTATGTGGACTGGCAAAATCCAGCCGGAAAGTGCATTGAAAGTGGATTATTTCATGTGTGTGACTGCAGCCAGAGACAGGGATTGAACCAAGGATACCTGAAAAGTACTGGGTTCGCCGCATGGAAGACTCGGACGACGACATGCTGTAGCACACGTTTATTGTACTTCACATAGACAAAGACTGGCTCTAACGGCCAACCGGGCCAACTATATACATATCCACCAGCCGCCCCCCACTCCCATTAGAGGGTTTAAATGTCCCGCCAAGGTGGCTATTGGTTGGGGCTGGGGAATCCAGGATCCGAAGTTTCCTTTGTCTTCGGATCCTAGCTCTGGCCTGTCTGTGGTCCACGTACATAACACCCCTTCCCCCATAGTTTCGACTCCGCCTACGTTACGTAGTCCTGCAAGTAAGCGGGGGGCCGGCGCTCCCTCGTGGAACGCCTGGGTGCCGGCATTGGTGCACTGACCTCGGGTTCCGGCTGGTTGGCTGTGTCCAAGGGCGGTGGCGCCAGTTGCGGGGCCAGTTGTTGGGTATTTGGTTCAATGTTCTCTGGAAGAGAGCTGTCGGGCGTAATCTCTTCGCGGGGATGGGCTTCGACTGGCATGTCTGGTTCCGGTTCGGGCCTCAGCGGGGAGGGGTCTCCAGGCTCTGGGAGTTGCCGCCTCCGCAGTTGGTCGATGTGACTCTGCAGAACCCGACCATCCTCTGTTGACACCTCGTAGGAGGTCGGGCCCTTGACTC
>NW_015176001.1:125488-138759 GCF_001447785.1 Gekko japonicus
GTTGGTTGCAGGGTGGAAGGGCGCTGAGCGGATGTGCCTGATCAGATTTCTCTGTAGGAACTCCTGGAATTCCGTAGACGTGAAGGCCATCCCATTGTCTGAGACTATAGTGTCCGGCAGGCCATGCGTGGCGAAGAGCTGGCGTAGGCATCGGATGACAGCCTTGGTGGAGGTGGTGGACACGGGGCTGACCTCTAGCCATTTGGAGTAGGAGTCAACCACGATTAAGAACGTTAGTCCCTGGAATGGTCCGGCAAAATCGAGGTGTAGCCGGGACCATGGCTTGCGGGTCGACTCCCAGGACTGTGATGGTGCGCCTGGCGGGTTGGGCCGAACTTCCTGGCACGTCTGGCACCTCCGGACCCATGAATCGATCTTGGCATCCATTCCCGGCCACCACACGTAACTCCGAGCCAGAGCCTTCATCCTCACAATGCCGGGGTGTGCCTTGTGGAGGGCTTCGAGGACCCTCCTTCTAAGTGTGCTGGGAACCACTACTCTGTCGCCCCACAAGAGGCACCCCTTGAGTGCCGACAACTCATCCTTCCATGAGGTGAACGCCATGAATTCTGCCCCCGGAGAGGATGCCGGCCACCCCCTCACCACCCAGCCCAAGACTCGGGAAATAAGGGGGTCGCGGGTGGACTTGGCTGCGATGTCGGCGGCCTGCAAGGGGGGGTGCGGAAGGTCCTTGATGAGAAGAACCCCTGTGGCGGGTGCCGGGTCGGGGTCCGCGGTGGGGAGAGGCAGCCTGCTCAGGGCGTCGGCATGGCCCATAGCTTTGCCCGGGCAGTGCTCAAGGCGGTACTGGTACCCAGCCAGAAAAAGGGACCACCGGAATACTCGGGGAGACAAGACTTGCGGCGTTTGTTTGTCCACCGCCAGGAGGCCCAAAAGAGGCTTATGGTCTGTTAAAATTGTGAAGGGCCGCCCATATACGAAGTTATGGAATTTTTTTACCCCGCCACAATTGTCAACCCCTCCCTGTCTATTTGTGCATAGTTGCGCTCCGCGGCCGACAGCGTTCGCGAGTAATAGGCGACAGGGACCTCGCAGTCATCCGGAAGGACATGTCCCAGCACTGTGCCGACGCCATATGGGGAGGCGTCGCACGCGAGGACGACCGGGAGGGATTCATCATTCGAAATCAGAAGCGCTTTCACCCCCCTGAATGCTGCCGCCTCCCTCGGGCCCCACGTCCACTTGGCCGACTTATCCAGGAGCCGGTGTAGGGGCTCTGCTACCGCAGCCTTGTGTGGCAAAAAGGCGTGGTAAAAATTTATTAGTCCTATGAATGCCTGAAGTTCCGCTTTGCACGTGGGGGCGGGAGCCTCCATGATGGCCTTCACTTTGGCCCTAGCTGGGTGCAGACCGGTAGCATCGACGCAGAACCCCAGGAAGTCCACTTCCGAAACCCCGAGGAGGCACTTTTCACGTTTCACTTTGAGCCCAGCTGAGTCAAAGTGCTGCAGGGTGGTGTGAAGACGGGAGGCGAATTCATCGGGTTTGCAGCAGCGATCAAGACGTCATCGAAGAACGGCGTCACTCCAGGGATCCCTTTTAACAAGGAGTCCATTAGTTGTTGGAAAATCCCCGGGGCGACGCTCACCCTGAATTGCAATCTCTTAATCTTGAATGCACCCCTGTGGGTGACTATGGTCTGCGCGGTCGCGGTGGCCTCGTCTACCGGCAGCTGTTGGTAGGCTTGTGCCAGGTCAAGTTTTCCAAAAATCTTGGCCCCCGCCAGCGAGGCCAGCACATGACTCACGACCAGAACGGGGTAGGAGTGGTCGTGCAGGGTCTTATTGATCGTGCACTTGTAGTCCACGCAGATGCGGACCTCGCCATTTGGCTTCAAAGGGGTCACAATGGGCGTTTCCCATATGGCGTGGGTGACAGGCTCTAAGACCCCCTGTGTTACCAAGCGGTCCAGCTCTGCATCAATTTTGGGCCGTATGGTTAAAGGGGCTGTGCGGAACCGCATGCGGATGGGGGCCACCTTGGGGTCTAGCTGTAAGGAAACTGGGGGGCCCTTGTAGCAACCCAGAGCCCCATCGAAAACGGCCGGGAACTCTCCGCAAATCTCCGCAAAATCTCTCACTCCGCATTTAAGCACTCCCCCGACTGTGATGCCCAGCGGTGCGAACCAGGCCCTTCCCAGCAGACTGACCAGATTTCCCTCGACTACAGTCAGGTCCAGCAGTCCCTCGAACCCTTGGAACTGTACCCGGAACGCTCCCACCCCCCGTATGGGAACCGGGTTCCTTTGGAAGTCTACCAAGTTCAAGTGGGGCGGGCGCAAGCGGGGTCCCCCCTTTGGGCATAGTCTTTTTAGCGTGTCGACGGAAATGATGGACACTGCAGACCCCGAGTCCACTTCCATCATGCAGGGGGACCCTTCAATCCGTACAGTTAGTTGGATCTTCGGGGTGGGCTCTACTTTAGGGAAGCGGAGTACCTGCAGTGATGGCCGGTCCGTGAGGAGGTGGAGGTCGGACGTCTCGGTCTCCGTCTCATGGGATCCAGTGGCCTGGCGGCGTGGTTGCTGCTGGTACCGGTTTCTATTTGACCGGCAGACCCGAGCAAGATGGCCCTGCTTTCCGCAAGTGTGGCACGTTGCATCGCGGAAACGGCAAGCCTTGCGCTCGTGGGCCTCCCCGCAGCTTGCGCACGTGGGGCGGCCGGAGTTTTTTCCGGTTGATCCAGATGCCTCGGGGCCCGGAGGTCTCCGGCGCGCTGGCTGTCGGATGAGCCGTATGTCCTCTTCCTCCGAGTTCTCTGGGCCTGAATCAGGGAGTACGAGGCAAGCTGACGCTGGCTGATGGTCTCGGCACGAGGCCTCGTGGGCGATGGCGAGTTGGAGGGCAACTTCGAGAGTGATGTCGGTGGTCCCGATCAGCCTCCTGCACAGCTTCTGGTCGCTGATGCCCCATGCGAATTGCGTAAGCAGGTTTTCCTCCACCTTGGTGAAGGAGCACCCCATGGCCAGTTGTCGCAGGGCTGCCAGGAAGGCCGCAGCCGTCTCTCCCGCGTTCTGGATCCGGGTCTGGAACTCGATGCGCTTGGCGAGGGTGGTCGGCCGGGGCGTGAGGTAGCTCGTTAGCGCGTCGATGATTTCCTCGTACGAGTACTCGAGGATGGATCTTGGTGCGAGGAGGCTCTTTGCTAGGCGGACGGTGCTCACCCCACATGTACTCAGGAGTAGGTTCCGTCGCTTGCCCGGATCAGATACTTCATTGTATGCTAGGTGGCAAGTCAATTGGTCGGTTCACGAGTCCCAGAGCTCGGGGTGGGCTGGATCGTTCGTTTCCAAGTTTCCCCGAGCGGAGGCCATGGCAGAGCTTTAGCAAGGAGCGGCGTTCCTTGCAGCAAGGTGCTTGCGGCGCTGAGCGCGTTGGCTGGAACGATGCTCGGTGCTTGCTGGCTCAGCGGGATTCCATCCTCGTCGCCACTGAAAAGTACTGGGTTCGCCGCATGGAAGACTCGGACGACGACATGCTGTAGCACACGTTTATTGTACTTCACATAGACAAAGACTGGCTCTAACGGCCAACCGGGCCAACTATATACATATCCACCAGCCACCCCCCACTCCCATTGGAGGGTATAAATGTCCCACCAAGGTGGCTATTGTTTGGGGCTGGGGAATCCAGGATCCAAAGTTTCCTTTTTCTTCGGATCCTAGCTCTGGCCTGTCCGTGGACCCCTGGAGGTGGTCCACGTACATAACACCACCTAATGAATTCCATGGCAAAGGGGATTTGAACCCTGGTCAAACCAGTCCTAGCTCAGTACTCTAGCCATCACAACACATTGGCCCTCCTTGTCTCTCCATGGCTGACCCTTTATCTTCTGAATGTTGTGTGGGGAAGATTTACCAGAACATTCCAGGAGATTTACTGCAGTTGATAATAGTAATTAGAACTCCCTTGGGGGAAATTATGGTGGTTGTTCTTTGTTGCACTCTATTCTCCTTCCTGGGCGTCTCCAGAAATGACCTTTTAGCTAGAAAGGATCGGGCCCAATTCGTCACTGTCTTTCTTCATATATGGTTCATGGATTCAATTTTAACCAAAGCGGTGGTAGAACCATTGTGTTTCCCTAAAAATAACACACACACAAAAAGCCAGCTTTCGACCCTAGCGATTGGCCTTTTTCTTCATTGCTGTTGCATTTTGAGAAAGTTGCTTGACTCTTTGCAAGGGCAACCTACCCATTTGCAGTGTGGGAATGGAGCTTCTTAACTGTTTGCGCTCTTTATATTCTCCACTGGAAACAGATGTGGCAGCTGATTTTACGTATCCATCAACAAGTCATAGCTTGGTAGTTTGTGGTCAGACTGTTTATGCACTTTCTTTTAATGGGTTCCCCCTCCCCAATTCCCAATTTCTGTTTTATTTAAAGGTGTCCAAATTATTTACATCTGTCCTCAGTTTAGGCAGCCACTCAAATAGGCAATTCTGTAATTCCTTCTTTTTTTACTGCTTTGCATCCACAAGGGAAGGGAAGGGAAGGCACAATCACTTTGGATACTGGAGCAATGATTAATCTTCTCTGTGCCTTCGTTTCAAATGCTTACTTCACCTCTCACTAGATTCAGTTCTCAAAGCACATCTGGCCTACAGCTTTCCCCACTGCTGCCTATTTTTCTCTGATTAGTAATGAAAAAGAAATCTAAATCCCATCATGACAGGAACACACCAGGTGTCTGATATTATAAATTTCAGACATTGTTTTGCAAAACACTCAGATGCTTATTTTTGATTCATTTATTTCCCCCTGAGCAGAACTGGCGATTCGCCCCCCCCCCACGTCCCTCATTCATTCAGGCTTAGTTTCTTCTTTGCAAACTTCAGAATTATGCATAATTTTTAAACGGAGTTGTATGTTTGCTGCACCCTGACTGGGATGGGCCGGACTAGTCCAATCTTGTCAGATCTTGGAAGCTAAGCAGGGTCAGATCTTGTAGAGTTGCCAACTTTCAGGTGGGACCTGGAGCGCTCCCAGAATTACATCTGACCTCCAGACCAAAGAGATCAGTTCCCTTGGAGAAAACGGCTGTTGGGGGGGGGGGGGGGGAATTATACCGAGCAAAGGCCCCTCCCCCCCTCAAATTGTTCCCTCAAATCTCCAGGAATTTCCCAACCTAGAGCTGGACAATACTTGGATGGGAGGCCACCAAGGAAACCCAGCACTGCTAAACAGAGGCAGGCCATGGCAAACCACCTGTGTTCGTCTCTTGCCTTGGAAACTTTACAGGGTCACCAGAAGTCAATTGTGATTTGACAGCTTGGGTCGCCAGCTCTGGGTTGAGAAATACCTGGATATTTTAGGGGTGGAGCCTGGGGAGGGCGGGGCTTGGGGAGGGGAGGGACCTCAGCAGGGCACAGTGCCATAGACTCCACCCTCCAAAACAGCCATTTTCTCCAGGGGAACTGATCTTGGCCACCTGGAGATCCACTGGAATTGTGGGAGGGTCTCCAGGTGCCACCTGGAGGTTGGCAGCCCAACTTGATGGCACTTGCCATCACCCTATTGGCTGCATTTCCTGCAAGCACAGGAAACCGCAGGATATGGAGCTGGCCACCCAATCCCAGCCTCCTGAGATTCCACACACACCCTGGCCACTTGCAGAGAGAGGCCCTCAGGAATATTCCCATGGCTCAGCAAGCAGGGCTTTGCCACATCTTCCCACACTCCACAGCTGGCTTTCTAGCACCTCTGCAGCAGTCACAGCACTACCAGTCTGCAGCGGCTCCAACCAGTGGCTGCAGTGACCTGAAAGTTCTCCAGAGTCGGCTAACCAAGCATGATTGAGACGAGCGCTTGATCTCTGCACATGCGTTGCATGTTCTTTTGCTTGCAGCATGTAGATTGCAGTACCATCAAGAGATCACATCTAGTTTCAGCCCAGAAGTGTCTGCCCTTGTACCATTTTCATATTGTAATAGACTTTAGGGTCCTGCAGAGCTCATTTCCTTTCCTCTGATTAGCAGAAGTGGAACAAATTAAGCAAACCTGTACATACTAACTCGGAAGCAAGTCCCCCTGAGTTCAGTGGGATTTAGTCCTAAATAAGTGCTCGTAAAATTCCAGTCTTTGATGGGATCCTGGCCCAGGACTGGGGTTCTTTTGGAGCACAATTAGTTTAGGCACTGAGTACATAGAGTACAAACAGCCCATAAGAAGAGCTCTGCCGGATTAGGTCAAAGGTCCATCTCATTTTCAGCATTCTGGTTCTAGCAGGACTCAGTCAGACACCCCCCCCCTCGACACACAGCAAGTGGCACTCAGATGTATATTGCCTCCAAATGTGGGGGCTACTGTGGGCAATAGTCATCAAAAAACCTATCTTCCTCCAGTAATATTTTTAATTCTCATTTAAAGCCATCAGAGAAAGACACAAGCAAATGCCTCCAGAATGCATCTATTAAGTAAAGAAAACCAAAGCAAGGGGGTAACTCCACAGAAATTAACAGAAGCATGCCAAGTGTAAACTAGTCATTTGTTTCAGGAACAAGCAGGTAGAGGATGAACAGGGCAATTTTATATGCAAATCATAAACACATATATCACAGGGACAAATCAGTAAGCAGGAACATAACAATGGCAAAATAGGATAACAACAGAAAGACACCCAACTTTCCACATCACCTAGTGCAAGATGTGCTCAGGATCCAATGCTTATTTAGAAATTGTCCTTCTTTTCAGATAAAGGCCAAAGCCATCTGGTTTCGCAGACCTGGCAAGGAAGCCAGAAGGTCAGCCATGTCAGCTGCATTCTGCCAGCTCCTTCCAGGACACCCCCTGAGCCCACTTCTGCGTCCTGGAGCTCTCAGGAGAGGCAAACCGAAATCTTACAGTTTGGACCAGCTAATAAGGGTGTTCACTGAAGCCAATGAGAGAGGGAATTAAAAGAGACAGTTTGGGGGGGGGGATGGAGAGCCAGGCCTCTGTGATCACTTGGTTTGATGGCTCCATAGAGACTCATGGGCCTTTGCAGCAAAACATAGCACATCATCAGTGACCTACCAACTCAACTGGGAAGAAACTCCAGCCCCAACTGAGGACACAGAAACTGAGGAAATTCCGTTCAACGTATCAGGAAACATGTTTCAAGCTTGACCATGCTATGAACGGCAATTCAAGAGAGCAATCTCTCCTAAATAATAATTCTGTTTTCGTGTGGCAACATTCTATGCAGGCCAAAACCAGTTGGCTCCCTCATTTACCAATCAGGTGTCCCTATGCGCTGGATGCATTACCTGAGTCCCGCCCAAAGAAGCACTGCCCGCCAAAATTCCCCTCAGAACACACCTTCACCACAGAAGACGGAGGACACCGTTTGCCTTTGGAGCCTTTTCCCTGCAGGGGGATCCTTCTAGCGTGGAGCCTTGCAGCACCAACAGCTCTGCTCCAGCAGCCAGCGTTTTGGCCTGCCTTTTGAGGGCTCTGGTAGGGCTCCGGGAGGGGTGGGTAGCGTCGGGCCTCCCCTTCCACATGGTGGCGTCCATCTGCTGCCTGTCTTCGCCCCCCCCAACTTCAGCCGGTGGCCCAGGGTGCGGGACACTCGCTCCCCTGGGGCACCGTCAGCTTCTGGACAGACCCGCGGCCAAGTTCTTTGGGGCCATGGTGGGTCTGTCTGGCATTGCTGTGTCCTTCCCCCACGCTGCAGGCCCCTCGGGACAAGGGACCCAGCCCTCCGAGGCAGCGCAGGCCCAGTGGCCTGGGCACAACACTCCTCCTCACTATTTGGTAGCCGTGCGCAGCTGGGACCACGGCGGCCAGCCACTGCCACCGAGGCCCCTTCCCTTATGCCAGAGGGCCTTCCATGCCTGCAAGCCAGCCCTCAGTGGCAGCACGGGCCCAGTGGCCATGGCAGGATGGTGTTCCTCACTGTTCGTTTCCTGCATGTGGCTGGGACTGTGGCAGCTGGCTACTGCAGCCGAGGCTCCTTCCCCCATGTCAGAGGGCCTTTGGGACCTGCGAGCCAGCCCTCCAAGCCACTGCGGGTCCAGTGGCCACGCCAGGATGCTGCTCCTGACAGTTTGTTTCCCGGCTGGTGACAGCGCACACATAACATGCACAGGCCGACTGCCTGGAGTGGCAGCGGCAGCCACGCCAGCTTCTCCTCCTCTCCTCTTGCTCCTTGGCCGATGGCCGCACCTGGTCTTTCGCCTCCAGATCACCCCGTCACTGGTAGGCGCCTGAGGATGCTGCGAGGCCTCTTCCGTAGGACGGGGAAGGGAGGGGAGAAGGAAAGTCTGGCAGAAAAGTTTGTTGCTGCAGCGACGAGAGAGGGAGAGCGAGAGACCACAACTCGCCTTGCCCTTGCAAGGCTTGCTGGCTGGCTGGTGAGCCAGTGGCGCAGGTCCCTGGCTGGCCGGCTGGCCTCCACCTTCCTGACTTCCCCCCTTCCTTTGCCGGTGGCTCCCTACCCGCCTTCCTCCCTGGATGGACAGCACCTGCGGCCCAGTCTAGGGCTCGTTGTATTGTTTTTACAACAGGCTTGGCTGCTAGTAGAAAATAAAATGCAAATGTCTGTATTGAAGTTCATGACACCCATAGTCACCTCTGGTTATGAGAGATCAATAGCACTGCTATTGCAAATGCAATAAAATGCAAATGTCTGTATTGAAGTTCATGACACCCATAGTCACCTCTGGTTATGAGAGATCAATAGCACTGCAGCATCTGGTACCCCCCTTCCCGTGTTATATAAGGCATTATATAAATAGGGATTGTATCACCTTCTGTGAGAGCTTCCTCTGAGGTACTGGAAAAGGCGCTTTTAGCTTTCAGATGTGGCGGGTGGTTGGCAGGGGAGGCCCGAGGCCCAAAGATCAACTCCAGTCTGCACCTACCAATTGAGTGCGAGCCTTGGCACCACATTTTCTTCCATACCACTAATTAATTCCCCTTCTGGGATTTGCCTTTTGGCTTTGCCATCCCGCCATGGGACCCAGACGCTAACAGCAGATGTACACCTGCAGATTCCATTGACCTTCAGTGCTCAGGAGCTCTCCAAGTGTTGGCTGTTTTTCCTCCATCAACAAAGAACACACCTTGGGATTCAGATGTTTTGTGGCAACCAGTGCCAACTCTTGATCTTTTGAAGGGCTCCTCCTAGAATTTTTTTTTTTTTAATAGTGCTGCCGCAGAAGAGAAAAGAAGGAAGACTCAAGGCTAGAAGCAGTTCAGAAGTCCAGGACAGCGGCATCTGTTTTTTTTTTTTTAAAAAAAAAACTTTTTATTAAAAGGATATAGCAACTTTTCAAACATTTGAACAAATAATATTTCATATATATCCATTTTCTAATTTTTTCCTCCTTCCCTCCCCCCTTGCTTGGCTTCCCGCAGTGCGCTTTCCCCTTAATTCCCTTTCTAACACTTCTATAAATTCCATATTACTCTTCTTCTCTTTAGGTAACATTATCTAGAATTATTTTTAACAGTTCTATAGTTCACTCTAATAACTCTCAAAACCTATTAAAGCATTTTTACATCCCATCTTTGTTCAATATACTCTTTAAAGTCTTTCCACTCTTCATGAAATTCTTTGTCTTCTTTGTTGTTCAATTTTCTTGTCATTTTATCCATTTCTGCCATGAATAGTACCTTCTTTATCCAGTCCCAAATTACTGGCACTCTATCTTGCTTCCAAAATTGAGCATAAGTCATTCTTGCAGTTGTAATTAAATACCATAGCAATGTGGTTTTTTTTTGTCAAACTCACTTCTTCCATTTTCAAACCCAGAAGCAAAATTTCTGGTTCTTCCTTAAATGATGCTTTCAGGATTTTCTGTATCTCACCATGGACCTCTGTCCAATATGTCGCTGCTTTATCACAAGTCCACCACATGTGGTAAAAAGAGCCTTCATGATTTTTACATTTCCAACACTTATTTGACATATTCTTATTCATATTTGCAATTTTTGGGGGGTCATATACCACCTATACATCATTTTAAAACAGTTTTCTTTCAAATTATTACAAGTCGAGATTCCCATTAAACTTTTCCACAAATATTCCCACGATGACATAGTAATTTCCCTATTCATGTTTATGGCCCACTTAATCATTTGCCCTTTTACTATTTCATCCTCTGTATACCACTTTAATATAATTTTATACAACTTTGATATCATTTTTCCCTCTTTCCGCCCAAATACCTTCCATTTCATTGTTTTTTTCTCTGAAACCATATCTTTTTTATCAGTCTTAAACTAGTCATAAATCTGTCTATAATTCAACCAGTCATATTCATATTCCAACTCCCCTCTTTCTTTTATTTCAAAGTTTTTCCCCTCAATCTTCAAAACCTCTCTATAAGTTAACCAATCCTTTCCCTTACATCTTGAATAAGGGTTAATTACTTCAGGTGGTACAATCCATAGTGGTCTCACATCAAAAAAGATTTTTTTATATCTTATCCACGTCTCAAACAGTGCTCTCCTGATAACGTGATGCTTGAAAAAATTATCCATTTTCACTTTCTCATACCATAAATAGGCGTGCCACCCAAATCTACAATCATGACCCTCTAATGCCAACAGTTTTTTGTTATCTAAATTAATCCATTGTTCCAACCATGTCAGGCACACCGCTTCATGGTATAACTTCAAATTGGGCAGTTGGAAGCCTCCTCTTTCCTTAGCATCACACAAAATCTTCATTTTAATTCTTGGCTTCCTTCCCGCCCAAACAAATCTTGATATTTCTCTTTGCCAACCATCAAGCACTTTGTTTTCTCGAATAATCGGGATAGTTTGAAATAAAAACATCAAACGTGGTAAAATATTCATTTTAACCACTGAAATCCGTCCCAACAATGACAAATTCAAAGTATCCCATTTCTTCATATCTTGTTGCACCTTCTTCCATAATTTCTCATAGTTATTCTTAAACAAATCTATATTTTTCATTGTCAAATCAATTCCTAAATATTTAACTTTTTTGACCACTTCGCATTGTACCTTTTCTTGCAGCTCTTGTTGCTTTTGTCTTGTCATATTTTTACACAACATTTTTGTCTTTTTCTTATTAACATAAAATCCAGCCAAGTCTCCAAAGTCTTTAATTGTATCCATTAATACCGGCAAATTCTTCAACGGTTCTTCCCCCACAAACATCACATCATCTGCAAATGCCCGATATTTATATGAGAAACCTTTCAAATTAAGTCCTTTAATCTCTTTATCCTCTCTTATCTTTGCCAATAAGATTTCTAAAATCCAAATAAACAAAAGCGGAGACAACGAGCAACCCTGTCTTGTCCCTTTTTGCACTTTAAAATAGTCAGTCATATCCCTGTTCACGTTTAGTGATGATTTCTGATCGCTGTAACTTGCCTTGATTAAATTAAATTTAAAAAGTGCTAGCCAATACCCGTTTTCTCTATCACTTGCAGCATAAAGTCCCAATTCAAATTATCAAAAGCCTTTTCCGCATCTACAAAAAGTAACACTACTTCTTTTTCTGGATGTTTATCATAGGTCCCGTATGCATCAATCACCATTCTCAAATTGTCTCTAATTTGTCTATTTGGTAAAAAAAAAAAACGCTTGTTCTTCTGTTATCACTTCTTTTAGATATATCTTCACTCTTTCAGCCAATATTTTGGCATATAACTTATAATCATTATTAAGGAGAGAAAAAGGTATATAATTTTTGACATCTGTCAAATCTTGACCTTTCTTGGGTATTAACGAGATATTAGCCTCTTTCCACGTTTCCGGTAACTTTCTAGATTCTCTTATTTTATTCACCAACAACGCAAAGATGGGGGTCAGCCCCTCTTTTAATTTTTTATAAAACTTAGCCATAAATCCATCTGGTCCCGGAGCTTTTCCCAACTTCGCCTCGTCTATTGCCTTCAAAATTTCTTCTTTTCGAATCTCTGCATTCAACATTTCTTTATCTTTCTCTTGTACTTGCGGCAATTATCGGGGGAGCTCCTGAGAGACTGATCAATTCTTCAGTTTAAAGGGGTCTCTGAACTAATGGAGACCACCCTGCACCCCGGGGGAGGGGTTGTAGGGAGCAAGGAGCTTGAGTTAGGGGTCCTAACAAGGGAGGCAACCTGTTAGGAGACCCCAAACTCACTCTGGAGCAAGCCGAAGAAACGAAGCTCACCATGGTGGGCAGGAGCTGTTGCTATTGTGGAGAAGCCAAGAGGAAGATAAGCAATTGAAAATACAAGCATAAAACTGTGAGTCAAGTGGAAACTTTTCTGTGTTTTTAAGAAAAGACTGTCATGATTGTTAACCCCTAACAGACTGGAATTCCTCTCCCCAATACTACTCAATTGGCCAATAACGGCAGGGAGGACATTCCAATTAATCCCATGGTTTTGGCAGAGTGGTGGGGATATAAAGGGGTGAAATACCAACATATTAATGGAATATTAGTAAATAAAGACTGTGACTGGCAGCATAAGATGCTTTGGAATTAAATGCAATATGAAGCAAACAGTTTATTGAGGATTTTAAGAGACTTAAAAGGAAACTCACAGAGGAGAGTGTGGGAACCAGCCACCCTCACCCCATAGCTATCTTGCATTGCCAGCTATTGTTCCCTCCAATGGGAGGGGGGCAGGAGAGCCCTTATATTTTTTTGGGCTTGATGGGGGGGGATTGGCAGAAGAAAAGATTTAGAAAGTTGTGAGCCACCAATTTAGAAGGGGGTGCAACGGGCAAAAGTATAATCGATTATAAGACTATTGGAGATGTGTAAAGGGAAGATCAACGTGAAGCCAACAAGAATTTTGGTAGGCAAGAGACAGTGATAATCTTAAACAAGTAAAAATAAAGAGACTATTGTTCTGGGGAAAAAGCCAAATTTGAGGCAAAGCCAAATAAGAACCTAAAAAGAGCTGAGACAGACTGTGAATTTGTATTAAGCTCAGAGGAAGTGGCAAAAATGTCTCAAATTAAAACAACGCAGACCAAAATACAATCCTCACCAGGAACTAATGTTACAGTGGGGAAGCTAACAGGAACTGCCCCCAAAGAAATACAAAATATGATTTCTGATGCTGTGAATCCGCTGAAAGGGCAAATGGATCAGTTACTCCAACAGATGAAACAATTAACGGAGCAGTTTGCAAATAGTACGCAGGTTATGCAAAAGCAAATAGCTGAAAATACAGCAGAGATTGGAGAACTGAAAAAAGCAAAAGAGAAGACAGAGGAGAAGACCAGTGAAATAGAAGAAGATATGAGAATGATGGAAGAGAAGCAGAGAGATTATGAACAAGAGTTAATCCAGC
>NW_015176001.1:139661-155122 GCF_001447785.1 Gekko japonicus
AGAAGAACCCCTGGAAGACTCGACTGAATCCGATCCTGAACCGGCGGAAAACGGGAACGTCCTGCTGTGAAGGGCGCACAGCAGCAGGACCTCTTAAGTCCGGACCCCAAAGTGGTGGCAAGTTTGGAAGCAGGCATTAAAAGACTCAAGTCCCCAATTATTTTTACACAGATGGATCCGTGTATTCATGAGACTATGCCACTCAGGGTGGGTGTGGGGGAACACTGGGAAGAAAGAACTTTTGTGGTAACCCCCAAATTGCAGTTTTCTCTGGTACTCGGAGCCCCATGGTTGTATTCCCATGATCCCTATGTACTTTGGGAGGAGGGCAGAATTGACTTTGTCTCCCCTAAATGCCACAAGCACCGTTGGGAAGAAACTTGGGGCCCCCCGCCATCGCTGAATTTCCCTTGTGCGACCCTAACGGCCGAGGAAATGGCGTCGCTACCCCCCGAATATCACGACTTGGCTCAGGTATTTGGTGAGGAGGAGGCAGACGAGCTGCCCCCCCACCGCAAATCCGATTGCGGCATTGAACTGTTGCCAGGCTGCAAACTCCCAAAAGGGAAAATTTACTCCATGGGACCTGCGGAGAAACTGGAATTGCATAAATTCATTGACAAAAATCTCGCCCGTGGCTTCATCCGCCCTGCCTCCTCTCCTTTGGTAAAAAAACCGCTTGTTCTTCTGTTATCACTTTCCGGTGACTTTCTAGATTCTCTTATTTCATTCACCAACAATGCAAAGATGGGGGTCAGCTCCTCTTTTAATTTTTTATAAAACTTAGCCATAAATCCATCTGGTCCCGGAGCTTTTCCCAACTTCGCCTCGTCTATTGCCTTCAAAATTTCTTCTTTTCGAATCTCTGCATTCAACATTTCTTTATCTTTCTCTTGTACTTGCGGCAATTCCACTTTCTGCAAATATTTCTTTATCTTCTCGAAATCAATATTTTTCTTCTCGAATAATTTAGCATAATACTTAAAAAAAAGCTCGTTTAATCCCATTTATGTCCACCAACTCTTTACCTTCTTCCACAATCTTACTAATTGTCCTTCTTTCCCTCCTATTTTTTAACTGCCAAGCTAAAAAATTTCCCGGTTTATTTGCTCCTTCAAAGGATTTCTGTTGAAGTTTCTTTAAGTTCCAATACATTTCACGATTTGCAATCACATTCAACTGATCTTGTAGAATTTGTATCTCTTTAATTATCGACTTTTCCCCTGGTTTCTTTTTCAATTCAGCCTCTTTCTGTCTAATTTTTTGATTAATATCTACTTGCTGTTGAAGTCTTTCCTTTTTATCTTTTACATTTAACGATATAAGAATTCCTCTTATTACCGCTTTGTATGCGTAGGACAGCGGCTTCTGTTGAATCATTTGCTTTGTACGAACTCACCTCCAAGTTGGGCCGCCAAATGGTCTGTAGAAAAATGCCCTGTCCCTTTAACGTGTCTTGTGAGAAGACTCACTGGGAAAAACAATAATGCTAGGAAAAGTTGAAGGCAGCAGGAGTAGAGGAAGCCCCAAAATCAGATGGATGGACTCCGTCAAGAAAGCCATGGCCCTCAGTTTGCAAGATCATCTGAGCAAGGCTGTTTATGATAGGACTTTTTGGAGGCCATTAATTCATAGGGTCGCCATAAGTCAGGACTCAGGAGTGACTTGATGGCACTTAACACACCCCTTAATGAAGGCTTGATGAGTGGAAATGGGCAGCTGAAGCTTTTCATGGTATGGAGGTAAATAATACCACCTGGTACACAGCACCCAATCAAGCCTCTGTTAAATGGAGAGGCCATTTTTCCTCCAGGCTGGTTGGTGCCACCACCTCTTCGTTCTGATATCCATTTAGATTATGTATGATTAGCGGTACTTCCACTGAAGTTCTCAGGTACCTAGGATTCTGGCTTAGCAGCAAACTAAATGGAAACACGGCCTTGTAAGGGAGGGCTTTCTGTTTTAAGTGTACCTCCGACAGCTGTGACGCTTCCTTGCCAGTTCCTGTCTTGTACGAGGGAAACTCCTGTAACCCGTGGGCAGGAATGTGGTTCTCACCATGATGTCACAGAGGACACGTTCTCACTAAGCAAGCAGTGAAGTACCACAATGTGGGGAAAATACAGAAAATCAACTGCTGAGCTGTCCACACTGATATGGTGTCATATGTACAGTTAGGATTGCCAGATGCCCTGGTAAAGGTGGGGGTCCCCCATTTCCAGGCCCCACTTCCCCACTGCCAATCATCTGGCTGGCGGGGGAGGGGGGCTCACCCAGAAAGAGATGGAAATACAGCATCTTCACCCATATGACACAGTGGGCAGACTCACAGCAAACAATGAAATACACTCTTGCAGGAAGGTTTTATTTTATTGAAGCCATGAAGTACTTAGAACAGATTTTCTGTTCAGAATAACACAAAGGGCTTGAGACTGGTATAATAAAGCAAGTTCAAAATGACATGAGTCAATAGATATGGTTCCCATGCCCGCCTTGAGGGCTCATCTCGCGCTCAAACCTTGAGAAAGCAACGGTTGTAGCTGATTAAACAATTCTTCTCTTCTCACACTACTGTTCATTATAGACTAAGCAGAAGCCTCCAAATGCGCACCATCTGTAGCCTTGGCTGATAAGGTTCCTTCAAAGCAACGCTAGCGTACATGGAAAGGAATGCAGTTGATGATGAGCGCTTGAGGGTGAGGGGGGACATGCACACAAGAGTCCAAACCAGTTAAGGAAAGGCGAGGGGGGGGGGTTAGACACATCTCATATGCACGGAAAAGACATATTGGCAGCTTGCTGACACCTGCCCACCTGCCTTTGCAGCCCAGGGATCAGGATGCTGGTCTTGAGTGTCGGGCCTGTGGGACTGAGCCTGACCCCCAGTCTCTTTCTTTGTTGTTGTTTTTGTTTGTTTGTTTGTTTGTCAAGGGAAGTGGGGTATGACTTCATGCAGGGACAGCTGTGTGCAGGCAGCTTTGATGCATCCGGTTCATTCCAGGGGAGGAGTGGGCATCCTGTTGGCCACAGAGGTGCCCTTCCCTATGGGTATGCTCTGAGTGGAGCCTGGAGATCTCACAGAATGACGTCTGATCTCCGATCTCACAGAATGACATCTGATCTCCGATCTCACAGAATGAGAAAAATGGCTGCTTTGGAGGGTGGACTCTGTGACCTCATACCCCACTGGGGTCCATCCCCATCTCAACCCTGGTGCTGCCTTGGCTCCACCCTCAGATCACCAGGAACTGCCCAAACTGTATTGTTGCTGGTCCCATACTCCCTGTTTGCTGGCTCGGGGTGGGGGCAGACTGGTGTCAAAGGGCAGTGGCCAGGACGGCAGGCAGTGATTGTCCGTGCAAGTTGTCTCATTCAGATGGACGTCATTGAACGCTGCTGCCTGGTTAGTGGGTGCTGCCAAGGTTGCCGTGGACTCTGGTGAACCTGCTTTGCTGCCTGTGCCTTGCCAAGGGCAGGTGTCATTATTTCCCCCTTCAGGAGGTCCCCAGGGAATGGTCATAAAGTTGCCAGTTATGGACTGGGAAATCCCTAGATATTCCTGGGGAAATTCCTGGAGGCTCCTGGAGAGGGTGGGGGTTTGAGGAGGACAGGGACCTTTGCAGGATGTAATACCATGGAGTGCAGCCTCCAAAGTACACGTTTCCTCCAGGGGGACTTGTACTCTCTGGGAATCAGGTAGAATCCCTTGAGATTCTCCATGCCTCACCTGCAGGCTGGCAAACTGAGGAGTGAACCAGCCCGGGGAGGGGCTGTGGTTTAGTGGCATCTGCTTGTTGTGCCGAAGGCCCCAGCTTCAATCCCCGGCATCTCCAGTTAAAGGATTTGGCAATAGGTGATATGAAAGACCTCTTCTACTTGAGACCCTGGGGAGCTGCTGCCAGTCTGAGTAAACAATATTGACCTTGATGGGTCTGATTCAGTTTCAGGCAGCTTCATGCGTTCATGTATGTGCATTCATGTTGAAATATCGTAGTGTTTGCTTAAATTGGTTTTTTCGCATTTATTTTGTACGTTGCTTTGAGTCCCAGATGTGGTGGGTAAAGCAGGGCAGAAATACTGAAATTAAGGCTTTCAACTGTCATTGATTTCACCAAAACCTTTTATCGTTTCATCCTTATCATCTGAGCAAGATTTCCCCTTGTTAAGGAATGCCTTTCTTGACTCTGCTTATTAACCAGGATGCTTAGATTAGCTGGTACCATTCTGAACCTGCGGTATGTATCCTGAGGTTCAGTTTCTTGTGGATTTAAATGATCTCCAAGCATTCTCTTTGCCCTCCCTTTCAGTGTCCTTAACTTCATTTTGGAGAAATTTCTTTTTCTGAAATCCAGTGTGACAATGTTGGCGGGGGGGGGGGGGTTCCAGTTACATAAATGCTGAACTTAAAAGCATGGTGGCTGCAGTTCCCAACTGGTTCAGCAATGCTCACAGTTCTTACTAGGTCCTGAGCACACACTGGGACCAAGCCAGGTCATCTCCCCTATGAATAATTCCCAAGCACTGCAATTTCTGGTCTCTTTTATCCAGTCCATGTGAAAGCATATGGAAACCATTCATACAACATTTCCTGCTTTGGGTACCTCCCTCATCTCTTTCTCCACCTCAAGATCAGGCTCAGAGTTTTGGTCTGGTGGGTGATGTCTGTTTAGAACACCAGCCCTTCTCATGGGATTAGTAATATTGGGATGGGTCCAACCACCCCAGTGAAAGAGCCACATAGACCAGACAAAGACTCCATAGATTGGATGAAGGCTTCAAACCTGAGCCGAGAGGAAAGGGGGGTATAATTATTTTAATACATATAGTACTCACTAGGTGCTCAGTGGGGTGTGGGATAGGGGTAGGATTACTTTCACCTGTTGACATGACAAACACATTTTCAGGGTCAAATTCCACTACCAACCTATGTGCCTCGACAATAAGTAGGTTTCTCAGCCTTGAAAAGAGCTTCAGTTGGGTAGCCATGTTGTAGGAGAAGAGTAAGGCTTTGTCAGGTTCAACAGCATGTAAATCTCCACACACGTATCCAGGGAATCGTTATGATTTATTAGACTACAGGTCTGTTGTCATGATCTACAGGGATATTGTTAGGAATGACAATGGGGTGGATGCATCACTACATATAACATGATGCTGCAATTGGCTAAGCAAATGAAATCCAAGTGCGCGGGCGAGAATTCTCCCAGCGGGAGGTTACATAATGAACGGGAGAGTCTCTGTGCCTCATGAGAGCAGAAATATTCACACCAACAGTGGAACGCAAACCCTCCCTCCTCCTCAAGGTTAGTCAGATAACCCAGTCTGGCAGCGCCAGTTCGCACGGTCTCATGAGCGCCTTCCTATCGCTGTTTACAGCAAGCAAGCAAAGTAAGCGAGCAAGCATGTGCAGTCACGCCACAGGCAGGAAAGGACAAATACGGATGAAACATGGCAGCTAGCTGACAGGCTTGAGTCTAGTAGCACCTTAAAGGCCAACAAGATTTCCAAGGTATAAGTTTCGTCCTGAGGAACAGGTGTTCCTGGACTAGAATCTCACTCAGCTTTGGGAAAAAAAACCAAACTGGTTGCTGAATTGTAACTGCTACTGCTTTCTCCTTCCTAGAGATAATATGGCAATTCATTTCCACTGCTGTTCCTATGGTCTCCAAAAAGAGCATGCGATTTATTCTTGTTAACTAAAGAGAAATAAAACACCCATGGAAGCATTCAATCCTAGCAGGAATTATTTAAGTCTGAGCTCTTATGTGCTGCTTAGTCGGTAGCTTTGTGTATAAAGACTGCTGACATTTCTGTGCCTCCAACAAATCACAGGGTCTCTGGATTCATCCTCTGTTTTGTTTCCTTAACATTCTGCTCCTCCTCCAGTTTTTCATGTCTTGGTAGTAATTGACCCTCAAACCACTTGCAGACATAAGTCAATGTTTTCTTAACCCGAAAGTGCCCTACTGTAAGTCAGCTCATCCTGCAGCTGAGCTCTTACTCAGAGCCTCTTGGGAGGTGGAGGGGATTACTACACAGTTGGACGGGTGGGACTTTACTAATGTCCGTACAGTGCTCTCTGGTGGATTGATGTGAGAATCCCATTTAAGTCATCCCATCATCACCGATCTTCACGAACATCCGCAGCGGACAATGGCAGAGCTCTCTGCATTAAGAGCCAATGGGTCATGTCAGTGTTTGAGGTTTCACAGCCATGGCTGGGCTAATGTGGGTAAAACCAGTTTGTGCCATTCAAGTATAACAGATCAGTGAGAGGAGGGAGCCATATGCGTTCTGGCAGAGAACCTTTCTGGCAAGTTTCTTCCATTTCCAATCTGCAACAAACTCATGAAAGGAATGGAAGGGAATAAAAAATATGAAGGAATAGTCTTGTTTCCCCTGTGTGTATTTGTTGCGGGCAGCAGCTAGGGAGGTTCACTAATGGCTGCCACCACTCTGGTATGGGTCTCCTTGGGAGGGCCCGGAGCACACACCCTACCCCTTTTTACAGGACTTTAACAACAGGTTTCCCCTGGTACGTGACCAACTGAGGCGTGAGGACCCAGTAGGGTTGCCAGGTCCCTTGCCTGCTTTCAGTGGGGGGAGAAGCTCCTGCTCTGGGACTTTTCACGTGCACACATAGTGCACGTGCGCCGCAATGATGTCACCCAGAAGTGACGTCGTCACGCTAGGCACGATGACAGGGACACTCTAGCATTCGGCCTGAAAACTCTTTTTAAAAAATTATTGGGGTATATAGAATTTACAATCAACAGGAAGAGATTGATATACATATATGTCAAAGTCCAGAGATAAATCAATGTTATGAGATTAATATTAATATTAATATTAAACTTAATGCATCTGGTAAAACTAATAGTTTATCATCTAATTATAAACACACATTGCATTTTTCAGTAACTGACAATATGATCTAGAAAAATAAAACATTTTTCGTCAGTTTATTGTGATAAGGTAGCCATGTGACTGCTGAGCTTAAGTGGAGTGGTGCACTTCATCACTATACTATCCATTTGTGAAAATGAAGAGGGTTAAAATAAATAATAATAACAACAGTAATAATAAATGATAATAATAATGATAACAACAACAACAACAATAAGTAAATTAATAAAGAAGATAAAGAAAACCAGGTTAAAGTGAGAGCATTTGTCAGTATATTGGATTAGAAGGTAGTAGATCTTGCGCAAGTATGTATTCAAAAAAGGGAAACCATTTCTCTTTGATATGTTGTCGAAGGCTTTCTCTTTGAATGATGTTCTCCTGGGATAGAGATCTGACTGAAGTAGCTTATCAGTGATTTTCTCCATCATCAGATGATCCCAGATCTTTGAAAACAATACTGTCAGGTAGCCCTGTCATAATGTTGGAATGTGGAGGGGGCATCTCCCTCACCACGCCAGCTCATCCTGTCTAGCTTTTTGCTGTCTAGCTTTTTGTTGTTTATCTCTGCCCTGACCTTGCTTCTCCAGCTGCCGCATTACCCAGCCTGGGAATCTTAACAGTGTGGGCACGCAACCGCTTGCTTTCCCGCGTGCGCAAAAGGTAACCATTGGCCTTAGCTTATGGGGGGGGGGGGGGTTTGATTTTACTATAAGTCAGTGGCCATCATACTGCCGGTCAATTCTGACACAAGCTGTATACTCATTCTTAGTCATGGACTATCATTAAACACTTATCTTCTGAAGAAGCCTCGGTGGTGTGGTGTGATCCTGCTAAGCAACCTGACACGTATATAGGTGGTAGTGAAGGCAATTTCCAGTATGATGCTAACAGTGTTTTGGCAGCTGCCTTCTGTACAATTCCCAAATTAAGCTAGATTGGACAAGACAAAACTCCAGTACAAATACCCAGAAGGGAAACGTATCACGGAAGGCAGCAAAATGCCTCAAAGTGTGCAGTGACTTTAAAAGGGCAGCATCCTGGCTGTTGGGCCCTGCTGGGTGATCTCAAGTATCGAATCCCGCTTGGGCAACCTGAATCGCTGCTGCCTGATTCTGGACTTCCTTGTATCTTCCTTCTCTGCTGCAAGCTGACAGAGGACTGATGGACTTGGGGGAGGGGGACTGGAGGTGAGACATGAGCTCTATGACTACCCCTCATTTCAAAAGCTTGCACATCTGGCTTCAGAGGAACAGCCAGGGAGCAAATCCTCTTTCTTCAGGTGATCTCCTGGTTTCTCTTGCTCAGACTGATTTTCTTCTTCTTAATTACTGTTTCCTTGACACAACTACGAAACAGAGAACTCAGACTGATTTGGGTGTGTGGGATCCCTGAGGAGAGTCTCACTGACCCACACACAGCCATAGAGGCTCCCTCTTTCTCATTACCAGGACAGCTAAAATCTTTGTGTTCATAAAAGACAACAAATACATAAAGATTGCCATTGACCATATCCAGGACAGCCATCTCTGTTACACAGAACATAACCGTTTGAGTGAGGAAATGGGCAGTCCTGCTCTATGATTCTCTTGGACTGGGCCTTCTTGTCTCACCAGCTTGAAATCTGGCAACCCAATCCCAATCTCTATGCAGGTACCTCACATTTATAGCCATATCTGCTTTGTGTGAATCACAAAGCCAGTTTATGACACAACACAAATAATGGGTTATTTTCCTTAAGGACAATTACATTGCAGGACTGCCATACCCTGAGGCTTCCTGTCTTTCATTTCCTTCCAATACTGCCTTGGTCTGCCTTCCTAAAATGGCTTCTGTCTTTAATTATATTCTTAACCAAATTACAATTTAACAAGCTCACGGTCTCATAATGGAGAACTTTTCATTACCCTGATGACGAAGCGTATTAACAATGTGAATTTCACAGTGTTTCAGTAGGTTGAAAACATAATTGGCAATCCACAATTGCCAACATCACAGAACTAGAAAGTGGACGGGTTCTCTTATTTTTTGTTAACCTGAGCACAAATTGAAAGCTGGTGTGGCTTTAAGGACCATTTCTAGCAGGGCCACAACAAATAAACAGGAGAAAAGAGCTTGAATGTGGCCGGCACAGAAATGAAATCAAGCTGGCTAAACTTTGTACGATTTAATCCCACTGTTCAGATCCAGCTGCATTCTCACAGGTGTAGCTGCCAACCCTGGGTTGGACAATTCCTGGAGATTTCGGGGAAGAGCTTGAGGATGGTGGGGTTGAGGCAGGGGAGGGGCCTCAGCAGGATACAAGGCCATACATTCCCCCCTCCAAAGTAGCCATTTTCTTCAGCTGTCTGGAGATCAGTTGGAATTCTGGGAACTCTTCTGCCTAGATGGGACATGGCAGCTGAAGGCCTAGGTCACTAACTGAGAAGTCTCCAACTTGACTCTCTCTTCTACTGTTAAATTTACCAGGCAGCCCCCAAACATGCCTCTCTTTCTTTTTCTCAACTTCCCCATCTGTAATACAGGGATACTCACGGCCTTTGAGAGGAATTTTATGAGGTGGTGCAATAAATTCCTGATCCAATAGTCATCTTTTTCTTTTTCTAATCCGCAATGGTTTTAAGCAGGGGTCATTTCATAGAAAAAGAGGTGCAGGAACTAATTAGCATAACTTATTTGCATATGCCACACACCCATGACATCACCGGAAGTGTGTCAGAAGGCAACACCCACCACTCAGGCTCCACTGGACTGTTTTGGATTGCTAGCTATGGGGGGGGGGCATGCGCAGATCTGCCCTTACAGAGGAGGGAGAGCTTGTACCTGAAGGTGGGCCAGGGGGGGGGCTCTGAAATTTACCTGGCTGCTTCTTGCTCCTTGTGGCCTGACTGAGGGCTGCTGGGAGCTGGGGGCAGGGCTTGTTGCATGTGCCCGCCCCCTGGGCTCCTTACCAGTGTTCCCTCTAAGCTGAGTTAGTGTGAGCCAGCTCACAGTTTTTTAGCTTCTGGCTCACACATTTTTGCCTTCACTCAGAAAGGATGGCTCCAGAGCAAGCTAATTTATGCAGTAGCTCACAGCTTTAATACCAGGAGCTCACAAAGTAGAATTTTTGCTCAGAAGACTCCACAGCTTAGAGGGAACATTGCTCCTTACTGCCAGAGCTCCACTCCTGTGCACTCCCGCAGGAAATGACCCCTGGTTTTAAGCATAAGGTTAAAAAATGATAAAAAGAATAAAGTATTGACTTTAAAATGAGCTTTCCTTGCCTTTTTTGTGAAAAATTTCTAATGACAGCATCAAAATTAATTGTTCTGGCAATGTTTGATTCAATACTCAGCCTGGCCAAATCCACAAGACGTTCTTGAGACATTATAGACTTTTAAGAAACTCTTAATCAGCTTGAGTTTGCTAAATGATCTCTCTGTAAAAGCTACTATTGCTGGAATTGTTAAAAGAATTTGTAAGCTGACACAAACACTTGGAAACAGGTCACCAAGTCTGTATTCTTTTATGATGTTCAACAGATCCAATGGTTTTAACTGTGTATTTCCAACATTTGCCTTATGTAGGTCCCTGCCACACGGCAGGGAATTAGGTGCTAGTACCGCGGCTAAAGTGAGCCGCGGCAAAGTTGGGACGGCGCGGCGGGATCTCACAGATCCCCCGAGCCGCGTCGCAACGCTCCCCGGCACGATCAGATGCCGGGGAGAACGCAGCGGTGGGAAGGGGAGCCTGGCGAACTGCGCATGCTCACACATGCGCAGTTCGGCCAGGAGCCGGGGATGCGCCGGCGCAAGGACGCGCCGGCGATCCCACGGCCAGCGTTCCCTTCGGAAAGAACCACCTCGGGAAGTGGTTCTTTTTCGCCGCGGAGCAACGCTGGAAGGGACGGAACCGGGACGGATCCGGCATGCTCCCCAGATGTTGAGGTGGGATCGTGCCGGTTTGCTCCGCCCCTGTTCCGTCCCGCTTCCGGACCAAATGGGCTCGTATGAACAGGGCCGTACTAAGGGTAAATGCTGCATTTCTGTAAAAAAAAAAATCCTTATCATTAAGGTCATCAGGATATTGTTTTGATAAAAAATAAAGCCTTTCCTTTCAAATCATTGGCATTCAAATTCAAACGGCATTTCCACAAGAAATTGAACTTTTCGGCCAACTGCTTCACAGCATTGAATGTTACAGTTAATCCTGCTATAACACTGCCTACCAAAACATAAAACACAGGTTTTTCTGAAGTAGGCTTCTTCTGATGAATCATCTGTGTCATTCATTTCCAGCAAGTTAGCATCAGGTCTGTTATCACACAGCCTTGCCTTCTTGTAACTCCACCCCATCCATAATTTTATTTCTATCTTAAGGGTCAATGCAACAATTTTGGCTTCATTCCCCATGTATTTCCAGTCCTTTCAAAGTTTTGTGAGATCTGTGAGGGGTGTTTCAATGTTTTCTGCTTTGATTTCCAATGTGGCATTTCTGGCTTGGATTACCTTATTTCAGTTGTCTATGCAAGCTAATATTTTGTACCACACAGCTGACATTAACACAGAGACAACAGATGTCACATAGAATAAAACTCCGTGGACTCCATTACTTGTTTTGGATGTCAAATTTAGTTCTAGGAAGTCTTGCAGTGCTAATTTAATTCCAGGCAGGTGAGCTGCAAAAGGCTTTACAATTAAAAGCGGAAAACAAATTGATCCTGGAAAACAATTTATCCTGGTGGGAGTGTGTAGTATTACGAGATAGATATAGTAAAGATCTGGTAAGATGGTTTGGCCATGATAAAAATGAATTAGATAAAATTTGGTTGTCCTCGAATGACAAACTAATTCAGAAGCTGTATGGGTTCTTGTTGGATGACTACGAAATAGACGAGAATATCAAAGAAGCTATGATATCTTGGATGAAGGACTTGGGGAAAACTTTAGAGGAAAATCAATAGTCGAAAGTATGGAAATCAGTTAAATATATGAGGGCGGTTGCTTATAAAGAGAATGTTTATAAAATGTTCCACAGATGGTATTGGTCCCCTGATAAGTTAGCTAAATGTTATAGCAATGTAACAAATATATGTTGGAAATGTAAATCTAATGTGGGGACCTTTTACCACATGTGGTGGAAGTGCAAAAAAGCTCAAAAATATTGGGGTATGATAAACAAAACTATACATGAAATTTTAGAACTAAACCTAGATTTGAGACCAGAAGTTTTCCTGTTAAATACTGTTCCAGATGGATATAATAACAAAGATGTATATCTTATAGTTTATATACTAACAGCAGCCAGAATGTTGATGGCAAAGTATTGGAAATCTGAGGAAATACCCTCTAAAATAGACCTAAGTTTAAAGCTGCTAGAATTAGCTCAAATGGACGATCTGAGTATAAAATTACAGGGGAAAAATAACACAGTACATGGCAATAGATGGAATAGGGTGTATGCATGGATAAATAAGCTGGCGATATGAAGAACTCTGAAAATTTATGTAAGCTGTCAAGTTATCTTGTATAATGTTTTATGAAAAATAAAAGTCAAAAGGCTTTACACTTTTAACATGATATGACCATCCTGTTTCAGACACACCATGAAGAGAACAGCCTATGGGGTTTTCAAGTACTTCCCAGCACTTGGGACTGGAACTAAACAAGTGATAGTCTGAATTGCTCCAAAAAAGGTTATTCCTTTAGGTATGCATTCAGCAGCAGCTTTTCCACATAAGTTAGGTGTGTGACAACTGCAAGGTAAAAAAATTGCTGTTGGGCACAGTTCTTGTGTTTTTGCTTGTGTACCGTTGTATCTTCCAGCCATATTTGGTCCATTGTCATAAGCTTGAGGGGGCTGCGGTGGCTCAGTGGTTAAGACACTGAATTGCAGACCAGAAAGTTGGTAGTTCAGCAGTTCGAGACCCAAGTGCCGCATGAGGGAGTGAACTCCTGTCTCTGGTCCCAGCTCTTGCCAACCTAGCAGTTCAAAAGCAAGAAATTGCAAGCAGATAAATAGGTACCGCTTTGGTGGGAAGATAACAGCGTTCCATGCACCTCAGTGTTTAGTCATGCCGGCCACATGACCACAGAAACATCTTAGGACAGTGCTGGCTCTTCGGCTTGGAAACGGAGATGAGCACCACACCCTAGAGTCGGATTCAACTGGTTTTCGAGCAAAGGAAACGTTTACATAAGCTTGAGGTCTACAGTCACTGAGAGGAATAGCATTTTCTTTCAAAGTATCAGTTTTCAGCTGAGCAATTTCTTCCCCTCTGTTGTTGCTATGATCTGCAAATTTAGAAATCTTTCTTGAATTTCATACTGTGTTTCTTTTAAAATTACGAATCTCAAAAGAAATGTTGTTCTCTATGTGAGGAATCTGGTGTGACTTCTGCTATTACTGCAAAATACTTTGCAGACTGCCTCTCAAGCAAAATATGTTGTTTCACAAGATTTGAGCATTCTGCAATAAATTAAATTTATGAGTCAGGAGACACATAATGAACTTGAAATCACTCACCCCTCTTCTGTGACTCCTGTATACTATGCACATGCTCCTTAAGGATGGGGTCCCAGCTGGAGAGTAGTTCTGTGAGTCCTAGGCCGATTTCGCACAAGACTTTGGCCCGGGCTCAACCCTCTTTTCCCTCTGGTGCATTTCGTCAATTTCACACCATTTGACCCGCAGCCAGCTTTTGGCCCGGAGCTTCCCCCGATTTGCACCGTATCAGCGTGATCCTTGATTCCCAGGATTTTCCTGTTGCTTCGCAGGGAATCTTGCCCTCCTCCCTTCCCCCCTCTCCACTTTTTCCACGCCCATTAGCCCCTTAGCCCACCCTCCCCTTTTTCCCCTCTTTTTTAAAAAATGGTGTCGTTATAACATCCCATCATAGCAATGAGATGGATGCTGGCCACACTGCACGGCATTTCATGGCAGTTTTCGATGGGGAAATATGCTGCCCAGCTGTGGAGTCTTGTGAACAAAATTTTTACTTTGCGAGCTACCGGCATTAAAGTTGTGAGCAAGCAATTCGGCTACTGCATAAATTGGCGTTGGAGGCTTGTCTTTTTGCTGGCGGCTTCCACAATCCGCTGCGAAGTGTCCTTTCTCTCCGCATTTGAGGCAGAGCCCCATCTTCATCCGAAGGTCCTGAGCGGAGTCGGACAGGCGCGGGGGACGGGATCTGGCCACTGCGGGGTTGCTGGGCCTCCCGCCCGTCGCAGCTAAGTCAAGTTTAATGGTGTTTAGGCGATCTTCAGCATTCTCCGCTTCTTGGGCCCATGCCATCAGGGAGACAGGATTAACCGATCGTAGAACCGTCTCCCTGATCTCTGCCGTGAGTCCTAGGCGGTACATCTCCGCTAGAATGTGATCTGGGCAGTCCCGCAGCTTCGCTGCCTGGTTGTGAAACTCCAGAGTATATTCCCGCACCGATTTCTTGCCTTGACGAAAGGTGCGAAGGAAGGCTTTAGCTCTTTGACTCGCATTCACATCTTCAAAGCGAGCTCGCAGCGCCCACATGAACGCACGCAAATTGAATAGTTCAGGACCGCGTTCGTTGTGGAGTCCTACATACCAGGTGGCGGCGGAGCCTTTCAGTCTTGCGGAGATGACATCTATGATCGCTCCTTCATCGTGAAACAGGTGGCGGCTCTCAGCAACAAACTTCTGGACTCTCACCGTGAAGAAGGCGAGGTCATCCGGATTGCCATCAAACGTTGCTTCCAATAAATCCTTAGGACGTGGTCTCGCCGCTCTCAGAAGAGGACCAAGCGGCCCCTGCCTACTCCCTCCAGGCCGTGGGAGGTCGTCTCCATGGACTTTATTACGGATCTTCCCTGTAGCAAGGGAAAAACTGTTATTTGGGTGGTTGTAGACCTGTTTTCTAAGCAAGCCCATTTTGTGCCTTTCTCTTCGCTGCCAACTGCCCAGAAGCTTGCGAAGGCTTTTCTGTATCACATTGTGAGGCTCCATCTTTTACCATCTAAGTTAATTTCAGATAGGGGCTCACAATTCGTTTCTAAGTTTTGGAGGGAGCTCCTGTCAATCATGGGGGTGGAGCAAGGTCTCAGCAGTGCTTACCACCCTGAGACCGATGGACAAACCGAACGTGTGAATCAAACTCTTGAGCAATATTTACGTTGTTTCACTAACTACCAGCAAACTGACTGGTGTGATCTGTTGCCTTTGGCTGAGTACTGTTACAACAATACCTTGCATAATTCTATTGGGATGTCTCCTTTCAAGGCTGTTTTTGGGTACGATAGCCCCCCTCTCCCCTTTTTGCAGGGGACTACTACTTCTCATGGGGGGGATGCTGGTTCGTGGTGTCAGTCATTGCAAGATGCATGGCCTCTATTATGTCAAACTCTGGATGCTGCGAAAGCAGCTTATAAGGCCCAAGCAGATAAGGGACGGGTGGTGGGATTGGATTTAAAACCTGGTGATCTGGTGTATGTTTCTACTAAAAACATTAAGATGTTAAGACCGAGTAAGAAACTGGGTTGGAAGTTTATTGGGCCTTTCAAGGTGCGTAAAATCATCAATGACGTTGCTGTTGATGTTGAACT
>NW_015176001.1:155173-168709 GCF_001447785.1 Gekko japonicus
CATGTGTACAGGGCTTTCTTTGTGGAAAAAGCCCAGGAGGAACTCATTAGCATATCAGGCCACACCCCTGACAGCACAGTTCATTAGCATATCAGGCCATACCCCCTTGCCTTCCTATTTTGGAGGGGGCAGTATGTCAGCAAGCTGCCATTGTGTTCTGTGTTACTTGTATGGCTGTACAGTTTATTCCTCCCCCCCTCTGCCTGCTAGCCTGTATTTTATTCTGCTGTAATGCTTAAGCCAAACATCTGGAGGACGTGGTGTAGGAGGTGAGCTTGAATGCTAGCTTGTTGCCTTTAGAGCCTGGGAACTGCACCTATATTATGTCTGGAGATAGCAGTGTTCCCAGGGATTGAGCGCGCAACCGTTTCCTTTTACCCGCCAGCGGGAAAGTGATCCATTGGTTCGGTACCTGGTTCAAATCCCTTTATTATGCTTGTCCTGACTGTTTGTACCCATTCCTAACAAAGGACTTGTTTGAGTGTCTTTCCAAAGCTTTGAAATAAATTTTGCTTTCCTGAAACGTGGATTTATTCTCGATGCTTGGGGATCTAACAGTTTGCTCTGGAGCCATCCTTCCCGAGCTAAGGCAAAAATGTGTGAGTTGGAGGGTGAGCTAACTCAGCTTAGAGGGAACACTGGTTGCAAGTACTCCCCCCTCCACTGCAACTGTTTCAGTCAGGTCTGCACACATCACTGTTAGCCACATATGTGTGGTTTTAAGCATTCAGTATTCGGAAGCACGTCCACCAAGCATAATGCAAGGACTCCATTTTAATATACTCGGTACTGCTGTCCCCCTGGGAACAAAGGAGCTCACTTCATTGGATATGAGAGCTCAAGAGTGGGGGGATATACTCGCTAATGCTGTCCCCTGGCAACAAAGAAGCTCACTTCATTTTGAGGGGAGGGGCGTAAGCCAGGTAACAGAAGTGCATTTTGCAGAATCAGTGGCGGGAAATAGTGACTGGGAAGGAAGAAAGATTGCATTGTGGGATGAAGAAGGACATGAGGGGGCGGGAGCCTGCACGATGGCCTTCACCTTGTCCTTCGCTGGATGAAGGCCAGTAGCATCTACCCTGAACCCCAGGAAGTCCACCTCCGAAACCCCTAGGACGCACTTCTCCCATTTCACTTTGAGGCCCGCCAAGTCAAAACATTGTAGACGGCGCGGAGGCGGGAGGCGAAGTCATCGGGGGACGCTGTGGCAATCAAGACGTCATCAAAAAACAGTGTCGCTCCAGGATCCCTTTTAACAATGAGTCCATTAGTTGTTGGAAAATCCCCGGGGCTACGCTCATGCCGAATTGTAGCCTCTTTACCTTAAAGGCCCCCCTTTGGGTGACTATTGTCTGTGCCGTGGCCGTGGCCTCGTCGACCGGCAGCTGTTGATATGCTTGTGCCAGGTCAAGTTTCCCAAAAACCTTAGCTCCCGCTAGCGAGGCCAGAACATGACTAACGACAGGGACCGGGTAGGAGTGGTCGTGGAGGGCCTTATTAATTGTGCATTTGTAGTCCGCACAGATGCGGACTTCGCAGTTGGGCTTGAGGGGGGTTACGATGGGCGTTTCCCAAGCGGTCCAGCTTCGCATCAATTTTTGGCCGTATGGCGAGTGGAGCTGTGTGGAACCGCATGCGGATAGGAGCCACCAGGGGGTCTAACTGCAAGGAAACCGGGGACCCTTTGTAGCAACCTAAAGCCCCATCGAAAACAGCCAGGAACTCCCCACAAATCTCCACAAAATTCCTCACCCCACATTTAAGCACCCCCCCGACCCCAACCGTGATGCCCAGCAGCGCAAACCAGGCCCACCCCAGCAGACTGACCAGATTTCTCTCCACCACTATCAAGTCCAACAGTCCCTCGAACCCCTGGAACTTTACCCGGAATGTTCCCACCCCCCTTATAGGAACCGGGTTTCTTTGGAAGTCCACCAAACTCAAATGAGATGGGCGTAAGCGGGGTCCCCCCTTAGGGCAAAGTCTGAGTAGCGTGTCCATGGAAATGATGGATGCCGCTGACCCCAAGTCCACTTCCATTGTGCAGGGGGACCCTTCGATCCGAACTGTTAATTGGATCTTCGGGGTATCCTCTAACTTCGGGAGGCATAGTACCTGTAGGGATGGCCTTTCTGTGAGGAGGTAGAGGTCGGACGTCTCTGCGGCCATCTTGTAGGTGGCGGCGGCCGGGCGGCATGCCTGAGCTGGGGGCTGCTGGTGCTGGCTTCCCTTGGACCGGCAGTCGCGGGCGAGATGACCCTGTTTCCCACAGGTGTGGCACATCGCATCGCGGAATCGGCAAGACTTGCGCTCGTGTGCCTCGCCGCAAATGGTGCATGAGGAACGGCCTGTGGTCTTTCCGGTGGATCCTGATGTCGCAGGACCCGGTGGCTTTTGGCGCGGGGGTAGACGGACGAGACGGACGTCCTCCTTTGAGTTCTCAGGGCCCGAGTTGGGGAGTACAAGGTGAGATGTTGCTGGCGGGCAGTCGCAGTGGGAGGCCTCATGGGCAATGGCGAGTTGGAGGGCTGCGTTGATCTTGATGTCGGCGATACCTATCATCTTCCTCCGCAGTTTTAGGTCACTGATGCCCCACGCAAATTGCATCAAGAGGTTCTCCTCCACCTTTGTGAATGCCATCTTGCCTGGTTTCTGGACGCGGCTCTGGAATTCAATCCGCCTGGCGAGCGTGGTTGGCCGTGGCATGAGGTACCTCATCAGGTCGTCAACGATCTCCTCATATGAGCACTCGAGGATTGCCCGGGGAGCGAGGAGACTCTTTGCGAGGCGGACCGTGTTCACTCCACAGGAGCTAAGGAGGAGGGCTCGTCTTTTGCCCGGATCGGTGACCTCATTGTAGACAAAGTGGCAAGTCAGTTGGTCGGTCCGCGAGTCCCAGAGTTCGGGATGGGCTGGATCAAAGATCTCCAAGTTCCCCCGAGCAGAGGCCATGGCGTAGCGGTAGCGGGGAACGGTGTTCCTTGACGCGGTGTGTGGTGCGGTGCTGCTAGCGAGTGATCCAGGGCGTGTTGCTGGAACGGAGCTCGGTGCTGCGCTGGGATGTGAGCCATGCCTGGCTCAGCGGCATCCCATCCGTGTCGCCACTGAAAAGTACTGGGTTCGCCGCATGGAAGACTCGGACAACGACATGCGTTGCACACCTTTATTGTACTTAACACAAGACTAAGTAAAACGGCCCTGCAAGGCCAACTATATACACACCCACCCAACACAGCCCTAGTCCATTGGAGGGTTTGAATTTCCCTCCAAAGTGGCTATTGGTTGGGGCTGGGGGAAACTAGGATCCTATGTTCCTATTGTCCAGGGCAGCCAAGCGCCTGTCTTTGCCGTGGACCCCTAGTGGCGGTCTGCGTACATAACACTCAACTGGCCCGGGCTCCGTGGGAAGGGGGGCACTGAGAGGGGGGGTTAAGGTGAGCAGCACCACCTCCCTCCATCCCTCCCCCATCCCTCCCTCCCACCCAACACACTGCCGCCACCTCTTCTTTGCCCCAGTTCCACCACCCCCCTCCAGGCAGGGGGAGAGCTGGCTTGAGCTGATGCCCCAGCCTCGACCCCTCAGGGGGATAGAATTGGGGGGGGGCTTCTTCAGGGACGTCCCCAGGCTGCAGGCCTGACCCCATTCACCCAAGAAGAGTACATCATCAATGATGCGCTTTAAAATATTGTACCATTATGGAGAAAGCAAGAGAGTACTAGAAAAACATCTACTTCTGCTTCATTGACTATGCTAAAGCCTTTGACTGTGTGGATCACAACAAACTATGGCAGGTCCTTAAAGAGATGGGAGTACCAGAACACCTCACATGTCTCTTGAGAAACCTGTATAAGGGTCAAGAAGCAACAGTTAGAACCGGATATGGAACAACTGATTGGTTTAGCATAGGAAAAGGAGTACGACAAGGATGTATATTGTCACCCTGCTTATTTAATATATATGCAGAGTACATCATGCGAAATGCTGGCCTGGATGAATCACAAGCGGGAATTAAGATTGCTGGGGAAAAGATCAACAACCTCAGATATGCAGACGATACCACTCTAATGGCAGAAAGTGAAGAGGACCTAAAGAGCCTCTTGCTCAGAGTAAAAGAGGAGAGCGCAAAAGTGGGCTTGAAGCTCAACATCAAAAAAACTAAGATCATGGCATCCGGCCCCATCACTCCTTGGCAAATAGAAGGGGAAGTCGTGGAAGTAGTGACAGACTTCACGTTCCTGGGATCCCAGATCACCACAGACTGTGACTGCAGCCATGAAATTAAAAGACGCCTGCTCCTTGGGAGGAAAGCGATGGCGAACCTAAACAGCATGATAAAAAGTAGAGACATCACCCTGCCAACAAAAATACGCATGGTCCAAGCAATGGTATTCCCAGTAGTCATGTATGGCTGCGAGAGCTGGACTATAAGGAAGGCCGAGCGCCGAAGAATAGATTCTTTTGAACTATGGTGCTGGAGGAGACTCTTGAGAGTCCCTTGGACTGCAAGAAGAACAAATCAGTCAATCCTCAAAGAAATCAACCCTGACTGTTCCCTGGAAGGCCAGATAATGAAACTGAAGCTCAAATACTTTGGCCACCAAATGAGAAGGGAGCACTCACTGGAGAAGACCCTGATGCTGGGAAAGATTGAAGGTCAAAGAAGATGGGGACGGCAAAGGATGAGATGGTTAGACAGTGTCATAGATGCAACGAACATGAAATAGAGCAAACTTCAGAGGACAGCGGAAGACAGGAGGGCCTGGCGGGATCTGGTCCATGGGGTCGCGAAGAGTCGGACTCAACTGTGCGACTGAACAACAACAACCATTTCACAGTTTCTGTTATGATTGATGCATCTAAGATGGCGTTAACACCTGTCCCATACAGCAGGTACCTTTTTAGTTCTCGCCAAGGTAGGTAACATTGTCTGTGGCTATTGTTTTTTTTCATATTCTGGGATCTTGAAATTCCCCCGCAGTGAAGGCAGCCCCGTTGTTCGAGACTATGGTGTCCGGCAGGCCGTGTGTAGCGAAGATCCGGCGGAGGGAGCGGATCACCGCCTTGATCGAGGTTGTCGAGACGGGGCTGATCTCCAACCACTTGGAGTAGGCGTCCACTGTCACCAGGAACTGTAGCCCTTGGAATGGCCCGACGAAGTCCACATGTAGCCGGGACCAGGGCTTGCGCATAGACTCCCAAGCCTGTGTCAGTGCCCTCGGCAGATTGGGCTGGACCTCCTGGCAGGGTTGGCACCTCCAGACCCAGGACTCGATCTCCGCATCTATCCCTGGCCACCATACATAGCTCCGCGCCAGAGCCTTCATCCGCACGATGCCTGGGTGTGCCTCGTGGAGGGCTTCCAGGACGCGTCGTCTCAAGGTGCTAGGGACCACGACCCGGTCCCCCCAGAGGAGGCACCCCTTCAGCGCTGACAGCTCATCTTTCCGAGTGCTGAAAGGTGCGAACTTGGACCCCGGGGACGATGCAGGCCACCCGCTCACCACCCAGCCCAAAACACGGGCGATGAGGGGGTCCCGGGACGACTTGGCTGCGATGTCGGCTGCGTGCAAGGGGGGTCCGGAAGGTCCTCTAGGCTCAGGACGCTGAGCGCCGGGGCGGGGTCTTCCTCTGTCACAGGCAGTGGTAGCCGGCTCAGCGTGTCGGCATGGCCCATTGCCTTGCCCGGCCGGTGCTCCAATCGGTACTGGTAGCCGGCCAGGAAGAGAGACCACTGGAGCACCCGCAGGGACATCACCTGGGGCGTCCGCTTGTCGGATGCCAGAAGACCCAGCAGGGGCTTGTGATCTGTGGCAATCGTGAAGGGGCGGCCGTACACAAGGTTGCGCTCTGCGGCCGTTAATGTCCATGAGTAGTAGGCCACGGGCACCTCGCAGCCATCAGGGAGGATGTGCCCCAGCACAGCGTCAACCCCATAGGGAGAGGCGTCACACGTGAGGACCACCAGCAGGGACTCATCGAAATGGGCCAGCACGTCGTTTGAGATCAAGAGTGCCTTCACTCCCTTGAAAGCCGCCACCTCCCTCGGGCCCCAGGTCCATCGCGCCGACTTATCCAAAAGCCGGTGTAGGGGCTCAGCCACCACCGCCTTGTGTGGCAAAAAGGCGTGATAGATGTTTATGAGTCCTAGGAACGCCTGCAGCTCCGCTTTGCAAGTGGGGGCAGGGGCTTCCACGATGGCCTTCACCTTGTCCTTCGCCAGATGCAGGCCGGTCGCGTCGACCCGGAACCCCAGGAAGTCCACCTCCGAGACCCCGAGAAGACACTTTTCCCGCTTCACCTTGAGGCTGGCTGAGGCGAAACGCTGCAGGACGGCGCGGAGACAGGAGGCGAAGTCGTCGGGGGACGCCGTGGCGATCAAGACATCGTCGAAGAACGGCATCACTCCAGGAATCCCTTTTAACAACGAGTCCATTAATTGCTGGAAGATTCCTGGAGCTACGGTCACCCCGAATTGCAGCCTTTTTACCCGGAAGGCCCCCCTATGGGTGACTATTGTTTGTGCCGTGGCTGTAGCCTCGTCTACCGGCAGTTGCTGGTAGGCTTGTGCCAGGTCTAGCTTCCCAAAGATTGTTGCTCCCACCAGCGTGTCCAGGACATGACTCACGACCGGGACAGGGTAGGAGTTGTCGTGCAAGGCTTTATTAATGGTGCACTTATAATCTGCACATATGCGGATCTCTCCGTTGGGCTTCAGGGGGGTTACGATGGGTGTTTCCCACGCTGCGTGTGGGACAGGCTCCAAGACCCCTTGGGCTACCAACTTGTCCATCTCTGCATCTATCCTCGGCCACCATACATAGCTCCGCAGCAGGGCCTTCATCCGCACGATGCCTGGGTGTGCCTCATGGAGGGCTTCCAGGATGCGCTGTCTCAAGGTGCTAGGGACCACGACCCGGTCCCTCCAGAGGAGGCACCCCTTCAGCGCCGACAGCTCATATTTCCAGGTGCTGAAAGGTGCGAACTCGGACCCCGGGGATGATGCAGGCCACCCCCTCACCACCCAGCCCAAAACACGGGCGATGAGGCCCCTTCAATCCAGACCGTTAATTGGATTTTCGGGGTGCCTTCCGAATTGGGGAGGCGTAGTACTTGTTGGGATGGTGGGTCGGGGAGGAGGTAGAGTTCGGTGGCCTCTGCTGCCGTCTCGTGCGTGGCGGTTGCCGGTCGACGTGGTTGCGTCGGAAGCTGTTGGCGCCGGCTCCCCTTGGACCGGCAGATGCGCGCGACGTGTCCTTGCTTCCCGCAAGTGTGGCACGTTGCATCGAGGAACTGGCAAGACCTGCGCTCGTGCTCCTCACCGCAACTGGCGCATGTGGAGCGGCCGGCGGCCCTTCCTGTGGTGTCGGACAAGGTGTCGGCCCAGCTGTCGGACAAGGCGGACGTCTTCCTCCCCGGAGACCTCGGAGTCTCCATCGGGGAGCACCTGGTGCACTGCCGTTGGTGGGTGGTGGGAGTCCTCGTGGGCAATCGGGAGTTGGAGGGCCCCTTCTAGCTTGATGTCGGCGGTCCCCACCATCTTCCTCCGCAGTTTGAGGTCGCTGAGGCCCCACGCAAACTGTGGAGGAAGATTTTCCTCCACTTTGGTGAAGGTACAGTCCATAGCCAGCTGTCGCAGGGCGGCCATGAAAGCTGCGGCCGATTCGCCCGGTTTCTGCACGTGGCCCTGGAACGCTAGCCACCTGGCTAGCATCGTTGGTCGGGGCGTGAGGTACCTGGTCAGGGCTTCGATAATCTCCTCGTATGAACACTCCAGGATTGACCGGGGCGCGAGGAGGCTTTTGGCGAGGCGGACCATATTCACTCCACAAGAGCTGAGGAGTAGGGCTCATCTCTTGCCTGGGTCAGCGACCTCGTTGTATTTGAGATGGCATGTCAGCTGGTCGGTCCACGAGTTCCAGAGTTCGGGATGTACGGGATCGAAGATCTCCAAATTCCCTCGTGCGGAGGCCATGGCGTAGCAGTAGCGAGGAGCGGGGGTTCCTTGTCGCGTTGTGCATTGTGGGGCTCCTGGAGAGCGATGCGGGGCGCGTCTTCGCGGGAACAGAGCTCGGTGCTGCACTCGATGCAAGCCAGGCCAGGCTCAGCGGGATCCCATCCTCGTCGCCACTGAAAAGTACTGGGTTCGCCGCATGGAAGACTCGGATGATGACATGCAGTTGCACACGTTTATTGTGCTTAACAAGAAGACACACAACAGCCCTGCAAGGCCAACTATATACACACCCGGCCCAGTACCTCCCACTCCATTGGAGGGTTTGAATTTCCTGCCAATAAGCCTATTGGTCGGCTAGGGGGGGAACTAGGATCCGAGGTCCCTATTGTCCTGTGGAGCCAAGCTCCTCTCTTTCCTGCGGGCCCCTCATGGCGGCCCGCATACATAACATGGAAATCAGTTGTAATTCCAGGAGATCTCCAGGTCCCAGTTGGAGGCTGGCAACCCTAAAGTCTTCATATGCAAACTTTTTATGGGACTCCAGGAAACTCTCAGGCTCCCTTTGGGCCTCCCTGGGCCGCCTCTGGGCCAAAGGGTCCTGGTACAATGCACCTGCTGACACCCCCCCCCCAGTAGGGCCTGGGGATCGTAGTGCTCACCTATCTTCCAAGGTTATTGTTAGCACTACAGCAGAATAATGAATCTCAAGTGCTCTGAATGTCTAAATGCATCATATCAGCCCTAAGATCTGACTGTGATTCATGGCTGCAAGGTGCCCCTCCTCCTCAGAGGTGCTCCGCGAATTCAGTGGGGATAAGGCCACAAGCAGTTGGAGACGGGAATCAGTTCCATGGAATGGCATCCCTGCCTTGCTCAGGCTGATTGCGCTGAGGGAGATCAATGCGGGAGGGCTTTCTCCAGTTTTTATCCTACCCTATTGAAATGGCTACGGAAAGTGGCCGAGGAAGATTCCTTCAGCCCCACATTCATTGGCTCCATGCACTGGGAATCCTTATTACCCTACTGAAACACAACAGGCATTCACATTGGGGGCAGCAATGACAGTGTTTGGAACTAGAGAGAAGTGTCAGTTTGGTGCCCTAAGGGTTCGCCTCAGTATGCCTAGTGGGCAGCAGTCCCCATGGAAAAGTAGAAATTAAATAGAGTAGACAGTTTCCTCTGTTTCCTCTGTTATTTTATTTTAATGGAGGAAAATAAATTCTGCTGAAACTCAGCCATTCAAATGCTGCAAGATCTTCAAATTTTCATCGAACCCCCGTGACACTTTTACAAATTTTGATGCGGAAATAAAGGCTTGACTTTAGAAAAGTTAAACAGTCCTGAAAGCTGCAGGTCTGAAAAGGGACTTCAGGATCTATGCAGTGCTGTCCTAAGCAGAGTTAACACCCTTCACAGTCCACTGAAGTAAATGGGCTGTAAGAAGACTTTAACTGTGTTTTGGATTGTTCTGCTAGTGTTTTATAATCCAGACAAAAGAACGACTAACTTCACACAAGTTTGAACTTTCCACAGTAATTAGCTCATACATCTCCATTTATTTTTCCCAAACACTTAATGATGTTAAAGACATTTGAGATTTTTAAAAAATTAAATGAACATTTTAGCACCATCTGCTGGTGTCTAAATTAGCTGTTGAAACCAAGCACCCAGGTGTCCACATAATTATTTTACTTGGTATATTAGTATAAGTTACTTGTTGCTGCTACTTACTACACAACATATCCTGCAGTCTCTGAAGAATAAAGGCCCCGTTCACATGGAGCATTTGCCGTGCTAAAGATATGGATGAGAGGCGGATTTTCCGGGCGCGATCACACCGCAACATCTGGGAAGTGTAGTGCACCCGTGGCTAACCCGTGGCTTCGTGCCGAAGATACGGAGTAAAAAACTAGTACTTATGATGTACTAGTTTCTGGAAAACGTGGGGTAAGGGCGGGCATCTGATCGCGTCCCGTCCTAGTCCTGTCGCAAACCAGTTAGTGTTTTTTTTAAAGTCTGCACAGGATGTGCACAAACGATCATGAGCATGCTCACCTTTTGGTGAGGAAAAAATATTCCCGTTTACCACGGAAGCGGCGCCTAGCGATCGCACCACGCCGCTTCTTTGCCACGCTGCAGGATAGCTGTGTGATCGGCACCTCACACCCTAACCACGGGACCTCGACAGGACGTGTGATCGGGCAGCCGCACGTTATTTTGCTCCAGGGCAAACAGCCACGCTTCCCCTCCGCATTTTCCGGCCCGTGTGACCGGGGCCAAAGTACACTTGGCATCCATGAACTCTCTGGAGACCCAAAGAATCAAAGACGTATCCCATCATCACCCATCACTGGTAGAAACTTTGGGGGGGGAGGAATAAAAAAAATTAAATTCCCTAATGCTAAATGGGATAGTCTAGTGGAGGAAATTATAAGGTGAGTTCCAGGTTCAGAGGTAGTGTACCTCTGAATACTAGTTGTATTATCTGGCTGGTCATGGTTGGAAAGAAGAGACTGTCTTGACTTCCTCTTCCTTTTTGTCTGACCCTGCAGGGTTCTCATGTGAAAGATGTTTATTTTACTTTGGTGAGATAAACTGTGTTGGGAGTTAAAAGATCAGACAGAAGGGTGAAAGATGTTTATTTTACTTTGGTGAGTTAAAAGATCAGAATGTCCATTCTCCAGATCAAAAACTGGGTTACCACTTGTCATGCTTTTCAGGCAAGCAACGTCCTTTCCTCAGTTTTAACTAGAATATCTTATTCCAGAAACTTGAGTAGGCATCATAATGGAAACATGTATGATTGTATCATTTCCCATGATAACAAGAAAGTAGGTGGTAATGTTTGTGAAGTGTTTGATGTCTTCACTATTTGCAACCTGATGGGTTTGGGAGAGCAGAGAAAAGTACGTGACACAGTTTACAGCATCTTCCAAAGATTAGCTTTGGCTGGAACTCTCTCAAAGTCAGTAAATAACCATGAAGCCATAAATTTCCTTTTGCTATTATTCCTGCCTGCCCAGATACAGAAATAAATGTCCATTCCTTCATGCTAATAAATTGTGTCTTCTAAAGGGTGTTGACTGAGGGACCTTTTCAGATCTTCACAGGTTAAGCTTTCAAAGCAACAGCCAAGAGGTCACATCAACAATAAATTCCATTATTTGCTAAGATGATTTGCACATCCAGCTCCTACAATCACTGCTTTGAAATGGACCCCCTTAGAGTCTAAGAGGGGATACAAGGTCTGAGGGGCTTCTAAAATTTCAGGAGGAGATAGAAAGGCCTTGACCCTCAATAAAGTTAATTTCTACAAAAACAGGGCAGCATGTTTAGTGCATCATCCTTTATGTAATAGGCCTGCTCAAAGGTGCTACATTGTGACCTAAACCAATTTACTTTATAGACTGAGAAACAACCCAGACCCACCAGGAGAAAAGGCCTTGACTTCCAATTACTTGCCTGCAGTCCTTACAGAATAAGCACAGGGCCCGCCATTTTGTTCTGAGGGGAACAGAGCTGCATCTCTTCCCCCTGCTCAAAGGCCAGGTGCTGTAGGATTTGGGGAAACAGATTTTCCAGCATCCCTATGATGTCTATGAGAGTAATTATTTTTCCCATTATGGTAAATCAGGTGTTGCCAAGAGCCTGCAGGCTCATTTATAATACTGACACAAAATGGCTGCCATAGGAGGCAGAGACAGCCACAAAATGGTCGCTGTAGCTTACCCTCAATCACACAGTGTGCTGTGATGGCAGCTGCTGCCAAAGCAATGTTTTCAAAAATGTGCACAGCCCATCAGAAACTGTGCCTAGCAAAATCCCCACACACTTTTCAAAAACACTTGGTGGGCACCAGGAAAGGTCTCTGTGGGTGCCATGGCACTCACAGGTACCAAGTTGGGGAACCTTTAGTATATGTTTGCCACAAGACCTGAATGGGACAGCTTTCACGTGGAGCAAAACTCTCCCCCGTGATTCTAATGACCTCACTGGCAGGTGTTGATGGTATATGTTGGTCCCACCCCAACGGAGTACCTGAAATGCAGCTTATTATTGCTGAACTGGCTCAGTTCATTTCTTTGGCAGCCTCATGCAGAACCGCTGCTCTCCATGGGACTTATCCTGTGGGGCGCCACAAGGTTCCATGACTGGTCTTCCTTCCCAGGCCTTCGTTGGCATTGCCCGGCATGGACTCAAGGTGGAATTATAGTGTCATGCTTGGAGCCACAAAATACCTTGTGAGCCCTGGGGAGAAATAATGGACAGGTGTTCACAAACATGACTTTGTTTTTTCATAGTCAGTAAAGATACAGAATGAAATTAAGCAAACTCCAGAGCATGACGGAAGACAGGAGGGCCTGGCGTGATGTGGTCCATGGGGTCGCAAAGAGTCGGACTCAACTGTGCGACTGAACAACAACAAAGATACAGAGTGGGTCAATAGACACCAGTTGCATCCAGAGTTAGGGTTACAGTTAGGGTTACAGTTGGCCTTGCCAGGTCTCCCAAATGTGATTCACACTCCCTTTCCATGGTGGCATCAGGAACCAGGTTTGTCTGAGATTTAAAAAAAACTGATAATAGGTTTCTTGGGCAGCTAGATTCTAATCCATTAGTACCTTAGAGACCGGTTAGATTTGGGGGGTATTAGTTTTTGAGAATCAAAGCTCCCTTCGTCAGGTACGGGTAAGAATAGATATCTGAGTCCTTATACCCCAGTCAAAATGCGGGAGGGTTGTTGCAAAGGAGAAACTCAGTATGCAGAGGTACAATGCATATTATAAGCAGCTAAATTAGAGCAGGGGGGAAATTGGCATCTGTAGTGAGATACGAATCCTATGTCCCAATTCAGCCGTGGGGTGTGTGTGTCCATTGGTTGGAATTTGTTCAGCAATCCTGTGTTGTAATCTCCCCTTGAAGTTTCTCTGCCACTCTTAGGTCAGCAATGAAATGACCTGAAAGATTAAAACATTCCCCCACTGGTATTTGAGTGTTGTGGTTTTTTACATTGGATTTATGCCCATTTATTCCTTTGCGTAAGAACATAACAGAAGCCAGTGTTGGATCAGGCCAAAGGCCCATCCAGTCCAACACTCTGTCACACAGTGGCCAAAAATATCAGGTGCCATCAGGAGGTCCACCAGTGGGGCCAGGACACTAGAAGCCCTCCCACTGGTGCCCCCCTCAAGCACCAAGAACACAGAGCATCACTTGCCCCAAACTGAGACTTCCTACTTTGTGGTTAATAGCCACTGATGGACCTCTGCTCCATATGTTTATCTAATTCCCTCTTGAAGCCGTAGGGATTGACCTGTTTGTCCAATGCAGAGAATGGAAGGCCATTGCTGATATTTGGTAGCATATATGACAATGGAAGTTGAACAAGCGAATGAACCTGGGATGGTATGACTGGTGATGATAAGTTAGGTGATTATGTTGTCAGAATGAATATAGGGACAGAGCTGGCATCTTGGTTTGTTGCACACCCTGGTCCCAAAGAGAGAATGGAAGGCCATTGCTGATATTTGTTAGCATATATGACAATGGGAGATGAACAAGCGAATGAACCTGGGATGGT
>NW_015176001.1:169103-189473 GCF_001447785.1 Gekko japonicus
GGTGGAGTTCACAGTCACATGCATTTCCTCTGCACTGCCCCCCCCCGGTTAATTTATTTGTGTAGTCTGTATGAATTCTTCATCTACAAGCAAAACCCACATTTTTTGAGCTAACTGGCTGTTTCGTCTAAGATGAAGAGAAAGGCAAACATCTTTCAAAACTTTTAACTGCAGACCTTACCCCTCACCCCTTCTGGTGATTCTGCAAAAAGAAAAGGGAGGGAGGGGGAAATCCAGGCTCACACATGCAAGACTGACACATTTGGGGAGCAGTGTGTTCTTTATATTTACTAGTCCTTTATATTTACTGATTCCTTCTTATGTTCTCTCTGGCTTTTTAAAAATTTGCCTGAACAGGAAGACACGTCCTCTTTTGTCTTTGGAGAAGGAGGGAAAGAAAACAGAACAGGGAGGGAGCATCAACCTAAAGAGAGAGAGGTAGAAACAGGGGAGGGCAGTGGGCAGCACTTAAATACCCGCAGAAACAATCCTACTTTAGAAAGGATTAACTATTCAAAAGCAGAACAAAGAATCGCAGCAAAAGGAGTTTTGGTAACTGCGGGGCAACAGTGTGCCAGAATTTATTTATTTATTTATTTATTTATTTTTGGGATTTATATCCCGCCCTACCCATACGGCCCAGGGCGGCAATGTAGCGGTCTGAATGTAGATTTCTGCAAAACAAATTCAGAAACAAAAAAAAAGCTCCAACACAAACCGGAAGTGAAGGCTGAAGGGAACAAAAGAATAGGATGCATTCAGAAACTGAGGCAAAATACGAGTGGAGAAAGGGCCATGGTGTGTCCATAGAAATCTGTTCCTGAAGGTGTCCCGGTAATTCTTTCATAATGCTGTTTAGTTCTTTCTGGTATTCCTGAGTGGGGTCTGAGGACAGTTGTTTGTAGAAAGTGGTACTGGAGGGTTGTCTTTTGGCTTCCTGAATGTAATCTGGTTTATTCATGATGACAACTGCTCTGCTTCTTTGTCAGCTTCTTTAATAATGGCCTGGATTGTTTCTGAGGCTGTTTATGTTGTTGTTGTTGTTGTTGTTGTTGTTGTTGATGATGATGATGATGATGATGATGATGATGATGATGACGATGATGATGATGATGATGTTATTCTGCACGGGTGAGGTTGTGTTGTGAGAGACTATGTTTCTTGATCACATCAGTTTCGGCTTGGTGGCAAATATATTATTTGTAGAAACCTAGTATGGCAGAGGGTTCCACTGCAGGGGGTTCCATGTAGATTCCTTTTTCCTGTAGTGCTGGTTGGGTGGTCAATACAGTGCCCAGTGTTGTGTGGGAGAGATGGAAGCTGTTTGGCAGTTGATTGTGAATTGCTCTGTTGTGTAGATATTGCCTGTCCATGTATATCCTGTTCCAAGGCTTGATGAAAATACTCCTTCAAACACAGGAGGCATAAAAAAGTCCTCCGTCACCACAGAACTGCATTGTCTGTATGGATTTAGTGGGGCAGAAGGAGAGTCCTCTTGAACGAACAGATTCCTCTGCGAGGCTGACGGTGTGTTGCAAACGGCTGACAATATTGCTGGAGCAGTTGTTGTTGTGGATTGCAGTGTGCAAAAGGCCAGAAAGTTTCTCGCCTTTGTGTTTCTTCTGGGAGATGAGTTGTGAGTTGTTGACAGCTTGCTTTCTTTTGTAAAAACCCGGTAAATGGGTTGGCTCCTTATGAGAATGTCCAGCCTTAGAGAGCTTGATCTGTTTCTACTTGCAATATAAGATGCTAGTCAGATGTTTAAGCAGCTTCTTGGTCAAAGCATGGCATAAATTCCTAAGGTACCCTAAAGTACCTGCTGACTTGCGGAGTGCCTCAAGGGGCGGTTCTATCCCCGATGTTATTTAACATCTATAGGCATCCCCTTGCCCAGATAGCTTGGAGCTATGGACTGGGTTGTCACTAGTATGTTGATGATGCCCAGCTGTATCTGTTGTTGGGCGGCCAGTCAGACTCTGGGCTGGAAGGTCTGGACCTGGCGCTACAAGCTGTGGCTGGATGGCTTAGACTGAGCCAACTGAAATTGAATCCAATGAAGACGGAGGTCCTATGCCTAAATCGTGGCTGCCCAGGATTAGGGATCTCACTCCCGACCTTCGTGCCAGAGGTTAGGAGTCTGGGAGCGCTCTTGGATGTCTCCTTAATGATGGAGGCCCAGGTAGCAGCCACTGCCAAGTCAGCCTTTTACCATCTTCAGCTGAGTAGGCAGTTGGTTCCCTTCCTTGAACGTACTGACTTGGTTACAGTAATCCATGCAATGGTCACCTTGAGATTAGATTACTGTAACGCTTTTTACATGGGGCTGCCCTTGTTCCAAATTTGGAAGCTGCAGCTGGTGCAGAATGTGGTGGCCAGGCTGTTGTTGGGTCTCTCTCTGTGAGAACACATCCAGCCTACACTGAAAGCATTGCACTGGCTGCCTATAGCATACCGAATTCACTTCAAGGTACCGGTTCTTACCTAAAAAGCCCTATATGGTTAGGGGCCGGCATACCTGAGGGACCGCTGGTGGAATGAGCTCCCAGGGCCCTGTGGAACCTACTTCAATTCTGCAGGGCCTGCAAGATGGAGCTCTTCCACCAGGTATTTGACCACACAGCCTGATATAACTTGGAGCCTCCCTGGGATTATTTGCATCATCCAAGTTTGTACTGACTGACTCCTGTTACGAAAACATTGGATTATGACTGCAGTCACATAGGAATGTATGTATGCATTGCACTTTAGATTTTATGTGTTTTAAAACTGTTTTAACACTTTTATGTAAGCCACCCTGAGCCTGCTTTGGCAGGGAGGGCGGGGTATAAATCCAATAAATAAATAAATAATTTTTCCCTGTAGTCTGTAGGATAGGAGGTTTGTGGTGGATCCTTTAGGTATAACATCCAGTCTTTTGTGTTTGATAAGAAAGATAATTCCAGCTAGTACCTGTGCAAGTTTTTTCATGAGGCGGATGGATTTCCACTGAATGCAGTCGAATGCGGTGCCTTCCGTGACCATGAAGACAGTTTCGGAGGGGAGCCGTGTTGGTCTGCAGTAGAGCAGCGAGATTCAAATCCAGTAGCACCTTAGAGACCAGGATGATTTGGGGGGTCGGATCTCACAAGAGTCAAAGCTCTGACTGTCCAAGAAAGAAAGCGTTGACTCTCGAAAGCTCATACCCAGAAATGTTTGTTGGTCTCTAAGGTGCGACTGAATACAAATCCAGCTTGTTTTCGGTAGTTCATTGTTCACATTGTTCTCTGTTCCTAGTCCTGTGGCATCATTGACTGGTTGCCTTATGCTGTCTGACTGCACTGTTTCATACCATGCAACCCTCCCGAGCCTCCGCAGACTGTAGATGAATTAATAAATACTTTGGGGCTGACACTGCCTACCTGAGTGCCACTTCATCGACTCTTTCAAAGTAAACAATGAGTCTCTTCTCAAGGGGCACTTTCTCTCCTGAAACAATTCTTGATTTCCCACAACCCACAAGACATTTATCCAAATCCAAGTTAACTGAAAGAGATCCTTTGCTCCAGTAATAATATGCTATAGCACTTCCGTTGCTCAAATAGCCTCCCACTTCTTGTCACGAGGACGGTATCATTAGCCCATGTTGAAGACTGCAGCAAAGGTGGGGGCGGGGGGGGGTGTCCTGCCATCCTTTTTGAGCCTGCGGGCACCTTCGGAATTCTGGCACAACTGAACGCAACTGGTGAATGCAGCTGTTAGTAATTAACTACTCTGTTCTTAATTTTTGTTCAAGATCCTTTTAAAATCTGGTAACCTTGTGAGACTGTGAGAACCCTTTTGCTAAGAGTGGGAAGGCTGCTTCCTCTGTTGAAGAGATTATACAGATTGGTGATTCTCTCCAGGGATATTGCAGGCACAGGGTAAGTCGCATTATATTAAGTTTTCAGATCAGATAGGAGATACTGATAGGAGATACAGATCAGACAGGAGATACATGCATTTTTTGGTATCATTAGTTCCAGATTATAATTGCATGAGAATATATTGAATACAATTTAGAACATTTTGGCTCTGAAGAAATCTGTGAATGAAATGGACGGGAATCTAGATGCTTGTTGGTCATGGTACAACTGCAATTACCAATTTTCACACTGAAGGCTGAAGTACCGTACTGCATTGCATATTCTCTATGTGGAAATGAATGTGTTCATAGGATTTCTGTCCTTCAGTTACTGCTTTCAGACTTTATACAATTTGTATGAACACATGTAAGGATGGTAAATTATATATGACGTTTTGAGCCTCTGAAAAGCTTAATCAGACAAATTGTCATCTTAGATGATCATTGACTTGTCTCAATAAAAAAACTCAGATACAAACAATTGTTCTTATTTGTTGACAATTATTGTCAGGGTGATTTTTGGATTTTTCCTGTACCTTTCACACTGTGATCCCATTGTTCTGTATTAGAAAACGGTTGCTGCCAGAGGCAGAGCCTGCCACCAACGTGACCATCCTTGTGCCATGGTGGCAGCTGCTGCTAATGCAACATAGCTAAAGGTCTGCACAGAGAGTCATATCTCCAGTGACCACTCAGAAGCTGGGGGAAATCCCAGCCTGGGCCTGGGTCCTTCCTAAAAGCACTTGGTAGACACAAGGAAAGGTGTTGATGGGTTCCATGGCACCTATGGGAACCCTGACCTGATGAGAACCTGGCCAAGGTGAGATTTGAACTCCCTAGATCACAGCTCATTCTCTAGGCTGTGGAGAATGTGCCAAAGCAGGAGACCTCTCATATGTAACAAAATTTCTGTTAACTTTCGAGTTTCTACAATGTCCATTTCTCCAAGTGATCCAGTGTTGTCCCTGCCATACATTGCTCCATCTTCTCCGTTTCCCTCCCTTTGATGAACAGAAGGGTGCCTTCATAATGTGTGACCAAGTCATATCTATGATCTTGGATGAAGATCAAGGAACACCAACGTTCCAAGGAAAGGGAATGCTCAACAGCTGTAGAAGAACCCAGCTTTCCACAGATTCAAGATTCCAATATGGGAGCACTGGGAAAGAGCAGTCCACCAGCAGGAGAGGCATGTGAATGGGCAAAGAGGTGTCACTGATAAGAGGGTGAGCCGCAGCTCAACAGAAGGCCCCAAGTCCAACTCCCAGCACCTAGTTGGGCATATGAGACAATATGCTGGGACACTTTCCAGTGGATTTTAACTGGTAAATATCAGCCACTGGGGAGCGGGGGCTTGTTAGCTGTCAGACCCCTCTTCTTGCTGAGGGGCAGTTTATAGCCAGAAGACCATAAACACCCTTCCTACAATGTCATCTTAAATTTTGTAAGTGCATTACACTGCTTGATACAAAATGGATGCCAGCCAGAGACAAGCCTGGACATGTAGTTTAGAAGTGTTACAGTGTCTGGCTAGCTAACGACCTCTTCCCACCCTAGAGAGATGCATAATTTAGGACAAAGGCCCAATCTGCATCTAGCATTTGCTCAGCTGTTTTACCAAACCCATGCTGGAACAGAAATTCCCCTCTGCAGTGCATGCCACTTTCACTTTGATTGATTGTCGGATTTTATGGCAGTGTCCAGACGGCATGCCACTTTCACTTTGTTTGATCTCTCGGTTTTATGGTACCGTCTGCATAGATTTATGGTCATTTTATGGCCATTCAGGGGTGACTCTGCAGTCAGTACTGTGTTGGCCCGGGGTAGCTGAATGTGGTTTTGAGCCGCATCTTTTTCTGTTCCACTGTGGGTCTGGTAAAACAGAGGAGCAAATGCTAGATGCAGATTGGGCCAATGTGTCTCCCAGGAACCTATTGCCTCACCTTGGACTAATCTCGGGGAATTTCAGACAGCCGATATGTTCTGTTTCAGGAACTGTTCACTAACAGTTTCTGTCTGTCATTTCAGACAGAACCATTTTAGTAATGGTTCCCCGATGGAATATATTTCCCCTTTCAGACAGAAACACTTCTGTCCCATTCAGGAAGTGTTCCTGAGCCATTTTTACCTCAAACTGCTTCCAAGCGGTATTCAATTCCTTCTACCACTCCTGAAGCGCTACAGGAAGCTGTGTAACATGCCCCGTAGCAATTCCTCCAGTGACAAGGTTTCCAAACCCTTGATCTCCATCTTTTTTTTTAAACACATTCTTTTAAGAGCGCTATGGCACTGTAACTGTAATGTATCCAGTCCAGACAAGTCCAGAGACAAACATCGAGCTTCGCTCCAAGAGACAATGGACTATGCGATCCTAGCCCACTCCAATCAGGGGGCTAGGTTCCCGGCCGAGAGCCTAGGGGACTCTCGGCCACTGTAAATAACCTATAGGGAAGTAGGGGTGTGTTTTGGGTGGCGGTTTCTCGGGGGATATAAGCCGGCCTGCGAGCTGGCCAAAGTTGTCTTGTTCCGGAGAGAATAAAGTACGCTTTGCTGAAATCACTCTCCGTTTGCGTACTTTTCAGTAACACAACCCCAAAGCTGCGCAATAGTGACCCTATTGTGATCCCTGGACCACTGAGATACATGAGATCACTACATCTGGGGGAACAATGATTTCAATGGAGTACAATGCCATGGAGTCCTCCTTCCACAGCATTCACTTTATCCCTGGGAACTGATATCTGTAGGCAGGAGATAAGCTGTAACTCTGCAATGCTCCCTCTAAGCTGTGGAGTCCTGTGAGCAAAAATTCCACTGTGTGAGCTACTGGCATTAAAGTTTTGAGCAAGTGATTTGCCTACTGCATAAATTAGCTTGCTCTGGAGCCAGCCTTCCTGAGCTAAGACAAAAACGTGTGAGCCAGAGGCTAAAACACTGTGAGCTAGCTCACACTAACTCAACTTGGAGGGAACACTGGCTATAAGTGCAGGGGATCCCCAGGTCCCACCTGGAGGCATGGCATCCCTATATGCTGGCCATCAAGAGGAGGATGCTGTTTGCAAGGCTGGAAGGAGCTAGTGTGGCTTGGAAAAGCGGGAGGGGGGGATTTTAAAATCCTGCCACAGGTTTTGAGTTTCTGGAATTCTCCTTGGGCAAGATAGCTACTTGTAAAATGGAGGCTGGGAAAGAGGGGAATGAAAAGGCAGCCTGTTGTCCTGTCCCTAAATACTGTGTGGGGTGGGGGGAAGCAGTTTGATATAAGGTGCCTGAAGGAGAAAAGTGAAAGGAAGAGATTTTTAAATTCCAGGCAGCCTGAAAGATAGTGCAGTCAAGGCAGGGGGGTGGGGGACAGGGCACGTTTACAAACCCAGACAGCATCCCTTCCTCCTTTCGTATCATTCCAGAAATCAAATCCAGAAGTGTGTGCGTGTGCGTGCTTGAGCTTCCACTTGTTTCCAGGTGGCAGATGGAGTGATCTCATGTATCTCAGTGGTCCAGGCATCCCAATGGGTTTGCTATTGCGCTGCTTTGGGGTTGTGTTACAGCGCCATAGCTCTCTTAAAAGAACTTAAAAAAAAAAGATGGAGATCACCCATGTGGGTGAAAAAGGTCGAGAAAACAAAGCAGCGCAGTCTGAAATGACAAACCGCTTCAGAGACGGCTCCTTACCGGTAGGGAAAAGGCTGTGTGAAACAGCCGTCCCTGTACCGGTTTATTCCAAGATGGTACAATAACGGTTTTAAAAGGGTAATGTGAAATTCCCCCTCGTCTACACCCAGCCTCACTTCTCCTCATCCATTTACCCTAATTAAGCAGCACTTAACACTATTCACCAAACCTGGTTGTTTTTCCCATCCGGTACTTACAGGATCATCAAGCACCTCAGATAAACCCATCAATCTTCTCCCAAATCATTGTCCACCTCCAAAAACCCATTGAATACGTAAGCTTGCCACCAGTGTGTGTGTGTGTGTGTGTTCTCGGATCCGTTCATGCACCCCCAGATCTGTTTGGGCCTTCCCGTCTTCTCTTTGTGAAATGCTTGTCGTTCTCCCACTGCTTCCATGAACCTCTGACTTGGAGACTGGTAATTACAGCCTTCCCTGAATTTGCTTTCCCCCTGTCCTCCCTGATCTCCTCATAGCTAGCTTGTGTATTTTAAGTCTGTTTGTGTATTTGGGTAGCTTGTGTATTTTAAGTCTGTTTGTGTGTGTGTTTTGCCCTTTTATTTCTCTTTTAATAAAAAACCCTTTCCAGTTGAACACCTGCCTGGCTTATTTCAAGAGTTCTCTTAAGGGAAAAATCCCCATAAATGTTGGTGGAGAATCCCAGTTAACCCCTCTCGTTTTGTCTCCTTTTAAGCTAATTTCCCCCAACTGAATAGGAGACTGCCTCTTTGGGTAACAGACTTCTTTAGTTCAGGGCTGTGGCATGGGTGGGGAGGGGAGGAAGGTTAATCCTTTTTTCTGTACCTTCCTCCAACACCAATGGGCTCCCTGGATCTACTGTTTGCCTCCCTTGTGAAACAAACATACACGTTGGCTCTGTGTTGCCTTTATGTATTCTCCAGTGGCGCAAACAGCTGCAGTTGTGCTACAGTTCCAGACTAAGTCAAAGCTCCACATGGTTGCAATTTACCAATTAGTATTTGTGCCAGCCACACACTCTCAGCCTTTTCTACCTCATGGGGTTGCTGTGAGGATAAAATGGAGGACAGGAAATGATATAAGCTACTTTGGATCATCCTTGGGCAGAAAAGTGGGGTAGAAATGAAGTAAATAAAGAAAATCAATAAAAACTTGGGAGTCTCATGAAAGGACTGCTGGGCTAGGAAAGACCAGACTGCTGGTAGCCTTGAAGGCGGTGATCAGGACCGGCTCACTCACTAGGCAAACTAGGCATTCGCCTAGAGTGCGGGCGGCCCTTAGGGGCACAAAAGAGGACCCGGGGTGCCCTCCAGCACCCACCAAAAGGACATGGGGGGCGCAGTAGCAGCGGAGCCAAAAAGAGGGTGGGCAGAGTGGCAGGCGGGGAGAGAAGCTCTGACAGGACTTTAAAGCAGCCTTGTTCACTGCCGCCACCTTAAGCCAGCCGGACCCTCAAAGGCGGGAGAGCACGTGTGCCCTGGCCAGCCAACCAGCAGAAAACAATAGGTGAGGGCGCAGGAGCATGGGCAGATGTGATGGGGGGGCGGCAAAGTAGCCTTGGCGTGCAGACTCCCTCGTCCTCCCCGCAGTGCCTGAGCAGACTCGGATGGCCTGCGCTGCCTGTGGGGGGCGCTGGTGGCTCCCCTGCACCAGGGTAGGTGGCCCGGTCGGGGGGGAGGGAGGCCCAGGCTGATGCCTGCCGGAGCTGCCCCGCTGCAGCCTCCCTAGGAGGGCCTGGGAGGGCTCCCCTCTGTGTGTGCACCTTGGGGTTTAGGCAAGGCAGGGGTGGAGCCAAGTGGATGGACTGCCCCCAGGACCCGCAGCGGGTGTGAGACAGGCGACCAGCTGGGAGGTCTCCAGGCCCCACTGGGAGGTTGGCATCTGAGGGGGGCGCCAAAAACCCCTCGGGCCGGCCCTGGCGGTAATGGGCTAGATCTGGGGTGGCAAAACTTGCTTAACGTGAGAGCCACATAGAATAAACATCAGATGCTCGAGAGCCACAAGACATGAACAACGTTTTTATTGGAAGATATGCACATTTGCTTTTTATGAACATTAAATGAGACTGCCAAAAATAAAAACAAAAGAGGTGAAAACAGATATTGACACTAATATTTATTTGTCCAATAATATTTATTTGTTTGCTAACTATATTTATTTGTCTGAGGGGGAGAGAGAAACAAAGAAAGCAAATAGATGGGAGAGGGAGGGAGGAAGGGAGGGAGGAAGGAAGGAAAAGAGAACAAAAGGTTGAAAGAAAGCAAATAGATGGGGAGGAGGAGGGGGGGAAGCGAGCAAATAGCTTGGAGAAGGGATTTAAAGAGACAAATGCCTCCTCCAAGCTGGCTGGGGGGGCCTTCAAGAATGCATTTACAGTTGCTCTCTCTCTGTGCTGCCCCCCCCTCCAGCTCAAGCCTAACTGGGGAGGGGAACACTGGCTGGGGAAGAGAAGACCAATTGGGGAAGCATGCCTCCACTTCGATTCCCCAGTCGCCCTGCTGGGAGCTGCACAATATGTGTGAAAGAGCCGCATGTGGCTCCCGAGCCGCAGTTTGACCACCCCTGGGCTAGATGGACCAGTAGCATCACATGCTCTAAAGTTCCTTATTTATCAGGGAGTATCCCATCCAGTGTTCCCTCTAAGCTGAGTGAGCGTGAGCTAGCTCACAGTTTTTTAGCCTCCGGCTCACACGTTTTTGTCTTTGCTCAGGAAGGACGGCTCCAGAGCAAACTAATTTATGCAGCAGCCCAATCGCTCACTCACAACTTTAATGGCAGTAGCTCACGAAGTGGAATTTTTGCTCACAAGACTCCACAGCTTAGAGGGAGCATTGATCCCAACTCTCTGCTACTTGTCCCTGCGTCCAGGGTGTCTTGTCCCTATGTTTACAATTTGCTGGGCTCTTGGGTACACCTTAGTAAAGATAAAGGAGCTCCCTGGTCCATTGCTGTATCTCCTGGCTAACAAATTGATGCTGTTTTGCATGCACCTGTCTCTGCTATGTAAGCCTATGAGCAGGAGCTAGGCCTGGTGTCCTCTGTTCCAGACTCACAAGCAGAAGGGAATGTCACAGGGCACATGTGTGTTAAACCTAGGGACCAGGCTGGTGCTTAAATCATGCCTTCACCACGCACATGTTGAATGTAACATAAGAATGACACAGTGCTCGTTCAAAGAAAAATCGCATGTATACTATACACAGATCGCATGTGTATTCGGTATAACTTGGGATAGACGTTTTCTGAACCGTGAGTTAGCAGCTCAAAACAGACAGGTCTGCTTGTGCAATTAAACTCTGACCTGTTGTTTGAGAGAGTGGGAGATCTGTATGACATGCCTTCTCAAAGACTACCAGTCCCTGAATTCCATATTTGTATGGATAGGAGGGAGGGACATCTCCTGTTTCTTCCCTCCTCAAAGCACCATAATAACGAGGGGCACTGGGCTCCAGGGAAGGTTGGAAGCAGAGTTGGTCTGGCTGTGTGATGGATTTAGAGAGCCAAAACATATAACGCTACTGCTCTCTCTTCATCCTATCCCAACCAACCATAGTACAGGTTCAGGCAGCCAGAAACATAAGGAGGTCAAACAAAGGGAACTCGAAGAAGCGAACTGATACCAATCTATCCTCCAGCTTTCCCAAACAGACAAGACTTTTCTGGGTCAAGCAATACTTTAAGCCAGGGAAGTCGATGAGCACACAAAAAAGTTGAAAACAATGTCCGTACAAAGAACGTGCATGTGGTACGTGATAATGAAGAAAAGCCAGCAGCAAATGCATAGCACAACTCCAGTTCTTCAACGTATATCCAGGTAGAAGAGAAGATTGGATTTATACCCCGCCCTTCACTACCCAACAGATGTCTCAGAGCGGCTTACAAACTCCTGTACTTCCCCCTCCCCACAACAGACACCCTGTGAGGTCGGTGGGGCTGGGAGAGCTCAGACAGAAACTGCTTTTTCAAGAACAGCTGTGCCAGAACTAGGGCTTGCCCAAGGTCATCCAGCAGGTGCAAGTGCAGGAGTGGGGATTAGATTAGAGTCCGCGCACTTAACCACTACACCAAACTGGCTTTCAATATCTCCATTAGCACTCCCACCTGCAGAAGAAGGTGTGCAAAAATCAGGGAAGAGTAGCATAATCCATGTATTTCAAAGACCCAGGCTTGTGGCCATAACTGCTACAGCATTTACTGAATAAGTTAGTCGGGGTTTTTTGCTCACTCTGCCAGGGTCCTTCATGCGTCCTGCTGAGCTATACAGCAGGGCACACCCTGGACCAAAGAGGTATGTGGAGGGGGGGTGTTGCCATGCAAGCCTATCAATGTTTTTATGAACTGTATGGACTGTGCAAAGAGACTGTACCACATGGAGACCTGGGAATACCTGTTGAGACTGCACACCTGAAAGAGGGACACCTTCCTTTAGCGTTGCTGCTACAGTGATGGTCCAGAGTCACCAGCCATCTCGCCTGCTGTGAGATGAAGCAGTTCCATAAGCCTGCACAAAGCCTCAGGTGCCTTGCCATGGAAAACATGAGGATAGAGAATTCCAGGCGCCATTAGGAGCTTCTTCCAGCACATGTAGGCAACCCCTTTTCCCCCCTCTTCCAGCTACCTACAAATCTAATCAAGAGACTCTATTCATGGTTGCTTAGCAACTAATCGCTCACCCATCAGCAAGCCGGCTAGGGCCATCAAGAGACAATAGCCCTAGCCTGATGATTCCATCACTCTTCATCCAGGTGCCAGTCCCCAGACCCAGTTACTAGCTCTCAATATTGACCACTCCTTAGTCCCCCTCCCCTCTTCCAGCCAGCCAATAGTATGTTTTATGGGACGAACTAACAGGAGGTGTCACAGGGGGATGTGGCCAGCTCAGCCTGCCCCCCCCCCACATTATAAAAGCTGCTGACTGACCACATGGTCTCTCTCTCTTACCCTCTCCACGACCCCTATTGAAGCTTTAACCCTCTTATGTCCAGCTTGCTATCCGCATACCCTACCTCCATCTTTAACCCCTAGTCTGCAGCTAGAGTCCACGTGGTTCTGCCGGTTCAGAGCACGTGTTCCCCATTTTCTATTTCTAAACCTCCAATCTTCCATTGGAACGACTCAATCAATGAGGACAGGTAAATATCTCCCAACCAACGAATATCCTGCTCATGCAAACGTGATAATTATCTATCTTTATTTCTTAGTATAAGTATAAATGTGTGTGTATTTGTGTATTGTTTGAATGATACATATCCTCCAGTAAAAAGACATTATATTTTACTGAATACAGTCTCTGTGTCTGTTCTGGTACTTACAGCAAAGGTGGGACATCTGTATACATTGGTGTGAACCCTGATTTGCCTATTGCCAATTAATAATCATAACCTCTCATAGACTAATTGATAATTCAAGACAATTTGGCTGACAGGGGAGGACGGGACAGGATTGCTGATAGTCCTGAAGAAAAATGTCCGGCCCCTTTGTCATGGGAAGGAGTGGAGCCTTGCAGGGTTTTGCTGTGGACAGGGGTTCCTTCCAAAGGTCACCCCAGCCTCATGCCCTCCTTCCTTCCGTCTTGTTCCCCTTAACCCCAAAATAGGGTTATTAGCCTGTGGCGGGCAACCTGTGGGAGATCGGGGTGGTAGGGACTTACATTGTGGGTATTGTCCCAACGTGATGATGTCACTTCTGGAGTGACCTGGAAGTGCTGTGATTGCTCTGGGGAGACCCTCTAGCATTTGCCCAGAACTCTGTGGTTTAGCCATAGTGACATCCCAAACCCCCCCCCATCACCCAAGCATTTTCCCTAGGCCACCCAGCTGGACAGCACTGGAGAGAGGCAGCATGGGGGGGGGAGTCCCTTTAATAGAGGCTCAGTGTGTGGACGTGGTCAGCTGAGCCTTTTCATAGCATGAAGGTAAATAACATCCTGTAAGCCTCTATTAAAGGAACGGGGCATTTCTCCCTCAGGCCATCGGCACCCTAAGTCCAAAACTTGTTTAACTCTGGCTTGAATTTCAGTTTGTAGAGATGGCAAAAAACCTAAGTTTTTGGTTTTAATACAATAATCAACTGTGGCTTGCCACAAATATGGTTTGCAGAACCCTTTTTTAATTGAGTGTTGGGCAAGGCAGGAGGGAACATACAAGCCTGAGGATCCTCCATTCAGGTGTAGACAAACCTCTTAACCGGTTGGTATGGTAAGGACTAAAATGTCAGGACAAGCAGAAATAGAATCAGTCTAAGGAGGTGTTTGAACACGCAGTTTTTACCATAACTGCTGAGCTTAAAGTTGCTACCTTAATTAGCTCAGTCTGTTTACACCAGATCACATACTTTTCTTTCTCTGGCCTTTCTTTATATAGATGCAAAGTGTAGTATTTTTGAGAATGGCTCATTGCCGTGGTCATTATATGATGCCTATATCACTGTGATCCCCAGACCTTACAAAAACCATACTCGGGCTGTGGTCACACAGCAAGCGTATCGTGATTTGTTCCCACTGTAGATTTGATCGAGGATATTTTTAAGTGGGTTCAGATGATCACACATCCCTTGCCCAACTGCTTGCTTTGCATGACAATGCTCCAGGCACTGTCCAGACAGCTGTGCCCTGAAATGCCCCACCGTAGCTATGGGTCTGTTCACATTACCTCCTGCCTGGTCTTTTCAGCTTGGCGAAGCCAGGGATTGAATTTGGGACCTTCTGCATACAAAGCAAAGGGTGTACTACTGAGCCACAGCCCCAACCACTGCAGAGGAATATGTGAAGGCAAATCCTGCCTTAGCCACCTAAGGCAAAGCTGCTAAACATTCCTATGATTTTCCTGCAGTAGAAGTGTGGGAATCTTCCCATGGCAAGGATATCATAGTACTCTTCAAAGACTGCGGACGTTGTACAAGAACAATCAAGCCGCTGAGCTGTTTTGTCTCCTGTTTGCTTCAGGGAGACAATTCATGATTTTGCAATGGAAGGCCCGGAAAGGCTTTAAAGCAGTGATACTCAGTGGCTCAGGGGCCCCGCCTGGCTCTTCTGAACATTGTCCTCAACGATTGCCCCAGGATTGCCATCCTCCAGGCAAGGCCCAGAGATCTCCCAGGGTTACAGCTAATCTATATGACCGATTTCACACAAGAGCTGCGCCGCGGCCGCGCCTCCCTTTGCCCTGCTTCTATTAATCAATTTCCCACTCGAAGCCGCGCAGCTGAAAAAACAGGATCACGAAACTGCAGGGGAAATTGGGTGAAGCCATGGGTCAAAATGCAGCTGCGTGGCTTCAAGTGGGAAACTGACCAATAGAAGCTGGGCAAAGGGAGGCGCGACCGCGGTTTGCAGCCGAGCACCATCCACCTTTCCAATTTTCAGGGAAGGCGCATCCCTGTGGCCAGCGAAGACACATTTGAGGTACAATTCAAAGGGTTCAAGGAGTCTCTGAGTCTCCTTGTTGCCGAGGGGCGCCGAGCCAGTCTGTTGGGCTTAGACTGGTTTGAGGCCCTCGGAATTGCTATAAGTAGTATTAAGCAAGTCAATGCAAATAAATTGAATTCATTGTATGTGGAATTTGCAGATGTTTTTGATGGTACTCTGGGAATGTATAGGGGGCCACCTGTAACATTTGACCTAGATCCTGCTGTAACGCCTATACGGCTTAAGTATCACAAGGTACCGATTTCTCTGAAACCGTGGCTCAAGGTGTGCTTGAACCGGTATCACACTCAAAATGGGAGACCCCTATCGTGACACTGGTAAAGCCTGACGGGTCTATCCGAATATGTGCTGATTACAAATGCACAATCAACAAGGCTCTGCAGCAGCACTCTTACCCAGTCCCCGTAATTAGTCATGTGCTGGCATCATTAGCAGAGGGTAAAGTCTTCGCCAAATTAGATCTGGCTCAGGCTTATCAGCAGCTGCCAGTAGACCCCCAGGCCGCCATGGCGCAAACCATTATCACGCACAGGGGTGCGTTCAGGGTTAATCGCTTGCAGTTTGGCATAAACGTGGCCCCAGGCATATTCCAAAGCCTAATGGAAAGCTTGTTAAGGGACCTGCCAGGGGTGGTCCCCTATTTCGACGACGTATTGATTGCCGGCCGGTCCGAGGACGAACTGGCAGAATGCCTCAGGTCCGTTTTGCGTCGGTTCCAAAAGGCTGGGTTAAAAGTAAAAATGGCCAAGTGTCATTTGGGAGTACCCAGCATAGAATTCCTGAGGTTCCAAATCGATGCTAATGGTGTCCACCCTACTGAAGGAAAGATACGGGCCATCGAAAACGCCCCAAAGCCTGGCTCTAAGACGGAATTGCAATCCTTCTTAGGAATTTTAAACTTTTATCACGCCTTCCTGCCACATAAGGTGTCCATAGCCGAACCATTGCATCGCCTCCTCAACAAGGGGGCGAAGTGGGAGTGGGGCCCTCAGCACGACCGAGCTTTTACCGCTATTAAATCGTTGTTGTCATCCGATGCTGTCCTCACCCACTATGACGAATCCAAGCAATTGGTATTGGTGGCGGACGCATCTCCATATGTGGTAGAGCCATGTGCTGGCTAACAGCAGGGAAGCACCAATTGCCTACTACTCTCAGACACTCACCCCGGCCAAGAGAAACTACACCCAAATCGATAAGGAGGGGTTGGCACTAGTGGCCGGCGTTAAAAAGTTTCACGACTTTTTGTATGGCAGACTGTTCATAATGGCCACAGACCACAAGCCCCTCCTTGGGATCTTTGCACCTGACCACCAGACGCCCAATGTCTTGTCTGCGCGGTTGTTCCGCTGTACGGTATTTTTAACGGCCTATGACTATGTCCTTGAGCACCGGCCAGGAAAGAACATGGGGCATGCTGACTCCCTCAGCCACTTCCCCCTGCCAGACTTGGACAATGACCCTGCACCAGCTTTCAAAGTGATGGCCCTCGAAGAACTGGCCAAACTTCCGGTGCACGCGTTGGACATTACGACTGCCTCCGCCTGGGACCCCACCATCGCCAAGGTTCTTAACTGGGTGTGGAGGGGGTGGCCGGTGGGGCGCATCAATGACTGTTTCAAGCCGTTTGCATCATGGCAAAATGAATTGTCTGTGCACCGGGGATGCTTACTCTGGGGAAACAGGGTGGTGGTTCCCCCTAAGCTACAGAACCAAGTATTAGAGGCTCTGCACAAATGTCACCCCGGCATTGTGCATATGAAGGGACTGGTCAGAGGGTATTTCTGGTGGCTGAGAATCAACGTGGACATAGAGTCCTGGGTCCAGAAATGTGAGGAATGCCAGTTGTTCCAGCCTGATCCCCCACAGGCACGGTGGCCCAGTGGGAAAAGTATCACCGCCCCTGGTCCAGGGTGTATGTAGATTTTTATTTATTTATTTATGTATTTATTTATCTTTAAATTTATACCCCACCCTCCCCGAAGGCTCAGGGCGGCTCACAAGGGGCACGAATGCCCAAGTTAAAACATTAAAACAGTACAGAATAGTATAAAATACAATAAATAAATACAATTCACTAAAATTTACTTTACGGTGCTCCAAAATTAATTAACTATAAAAGTTCAAGATGGAATTCTAAAATTATTAGCAACAAACAACAGTAATAACAATAAATATAGCAGCAACAATATATATCCATACAGCGTTGACCTCTGCCAGGCACGTCTCACACCCCCAATAGTTCCCACTCTGAAGATGGTCAATTTGCGGGACTAATGAGGGGGGCGTAGATAGAAAGATGGTGACAATGGTGACATAATGATGATGGCGTAATGATGGTGGTGGCGGTGGCTCCTACTCGAAAGCCTGGCGGAAGAGCTCCGTTTTACAGGCCCTGCGGAACTGCACCAAGTCCCGCAGGGCTCGGATTTCTTCTGGGAGCTCATTCCACCAGGTAGGAGCTGCCATCGAGAATGCCCTAGCCCTGGTAACTGCAAATTTGATGTTTCTGGGGCCTGGAATGTCCAGGAGATTTTGATTCCCCGACCGTAGTGCCCTTGGGGGAACATGTGGGGAGAGGCGGTCCCTAAGGTAAGCCGGACCCTGTGGACGCTTATTCTAAGTGGCTCGAGGTAGTCCCCACAGCAAAGATGACAGCACTAACTGTAATAAATGTATTGTGCCGCCTGTTTGCTATGCACAAGTTGCCAGACACACTGGTGTCTGACAACGGGACATGGTTTACAGCCACTGAATTTAAAGAGTTTTTGGCAGCAAACCTCATTGCCCATAGCACGTCCGCACCATTCCACCCGGCAACCAATGGGCAAGCCGAAAGGATGGTGCGGACCACAAAGGAGACTTTGGACCATTTGGTGCAGGGAAACTGGGGCCAGAAGATGGCATCCTTTCTGCTGCACCAACACGTCACGCCGTACTCTGTGACGGGGCGAAGTCCAGCGGAGCTGCTAATGGGTCGGCGCCTAACAACACTGTTAGACCATATGCACCCCGTCTTAACATCTGCCAGGCCGCCTAACAGTGAGTCCACTGAACAACCCAGGGTATTTTGTGAAGGTGAATGTGTTTATGTGAGGAACTACGGTAGCGGGCACAAATGGTTACCAGGCACAGTAACTCATGTCCTAGGGTCCCACCATTACACAGTAAAGGTTAATGATGGTAGAGTGATGAAGCGCCATGTGGATCAGTTGTGCAAGCAGTGGGCTGAGTCAGTCCCTGATTCCCTTCCCCAGGTGGCCAACGTACCTGACTCAGACAGTCAGGTAGAGTCTCCAGACTCTGAACAGACTGAGGGCTTCCAAGCACTGGAACCCTCAGGCATAGTCAAGGGCAAGCAGAGCCATGACTATGGGAATCAGCCACGGACACTCAGTCCCATAAGGAATCAAACCGAGCTCACTCACAGGGAGCCCGAAGCTCTTCCTCCTACCCCACCTACGATCCCAACGGGTCAAGCAGTGTCCTGCTTACTTGAAGGATTATATCTGTTCAAGGGTTGTCTCGTCTTAGGGGGTAGGATTGTTGTGTATGAAATGGAATGTAATGAATGTATTAAGCTTGAGTCTGACAAAGGTACTGTAAACCGACCTATCAAAACAAAGGAAGTTCTGGAGGGAAGCGAAATGATTGGTCTTTATGTACTGTATGTGATTGGACCTTATCTGACATGTGGGCGTGGCTTGCCAAGCCCGGACTGTTTAAAAAGGAGCCTGTTGTTCCACTGTTTGTCTCGTTCTGGTTCTTCTGACTTCGTGTTCAATAAAGCTGTTATCACTCTTCACCTCCTGCCTCGAGTCTCGTATCAAACAGTATAGATACCATGTGCAGTTCTGGTCACCGTATCTCCAAAAGGACATTACAGGGCTGGGAAAAGTACAGAGGAGGGCAACCAAGATGATTAGGGAGCTGGAGCTGAAAAGAGACATGACAAGAGGTTTATAAAATTATGCACAGGGTAGAGAGGGTTGACAAAGAGACATTTTTCTCCCACTCCCAAATTACAAGAACTCGAGGGCATCCAATGAAACTGATGGGCAGTAGGTTCAGGATGGACAAAAGGAAATACTACTTTACACAGGGGGTGTGGTCAGACAGCGTGCCGGAGTGGTGTAAACTGCTCCAGTCCAAGGCGCTTTTTTTTTAAGCTGGAAGAATCGCAATCACACTTACCTCCTTGTTCCAGATTGCTGCGCAGCCACATCGCTCCTGGCCATTCATGCAGGTTTCTTCCCTCTCAGTTTGGGCATGCGTGCAGGCAGCCATCCTTAGTATTAACATTTTCGCGCATGCACAGAACAGCGATTTCCCCTTCAACCCAACTGCCATGATGCTTCCCTTTAAACTTTAAATGAACACTTCCCTTCATACTCTTACCCTGAAACTGGCCTCTGTGAGATCCTGAACTCGTATACACAGCAAAACTAGGCACCATTTAAACAATGGTTTTACTAACGTCGGGGCGAAGCTCCGCCCAAGCGCATATCACCGACACTTAAAAATGAAAAAAAAATGGTGGGTGAAAAGCGGAAGCCTTGGGCAGCTTTCGAGTGGGGAACAGGAAGTGGCTCTACACCGGTGGAGGAGCAATCACACAGGGGGGAAATGCGGCTGGAACCAGAGAAGCAGGAAAACACCACTTGGGGACCTGGTATCAAAATACTCCACTTTATAGGGGGTTTGCACTGGAAAGTGACGGCTGGGGACGGGAGGCAGATGTTGACCATGTGATCGCATGTAAATAGTCCGTTTCTAACTGGCACGTATACCGGCTCAATTGGCCCATCTGAATGCACCCAGAGAGTGATTAAAATCTGTAATTTGCTGCCAGAGGATATAGTGATGGCCACAGGAATAAAAAGATAGATTCATGGAGGACAAGATCTATCGGTGGCTACTAGCCATGGCGACTGAGGGGAACCTCCACATTCAGAGGTACTGGGGCCCCGGTCACATGGGCAGGAAAATGTGGGGGGGAAGCGTGGCTGTTTGCCCTGGAGCAAAATAACGCGTGGCTGCGCAATCAGACGTCCCATCAAGGTCCCGTCGAGGTCCCGTGGTTAGGGGGGAGGTGCCAATCATGGGACAATCCTGCAACATGGCAAGCGGCCTCTCTAGCAAAAGGCTCCACGGGTTTAACCCCTTCCAGGGCTGCAGAGGAATACAAACTGTGTCCTCCGTCCGGTCCCCTCCAGGAGGAGCTTCAGCCGGGCCGCCCTCCCGCCATGCCCCCCTGCACCTCCCCCTCTGCCACCCGGTGCAGAGAGTGCCTCTCGAGCAGGCCAAGCCAGGAGTGGGGGGGTACGGAAAAGAGGAGGGGGCTGTGTTGTTTGTTTTTAAACGAAGTGTGCGCATGCTCTGTTGGGTGCTTGTGCGCATCCCGTGGAGACTTGGGG
>NW_015176001.1:190557-198137 GCF_001447785.1 Gekko japonicus
GGAAAGAGCAAGTTGGCTACAGTGGGGTTGTGGCCGTTCCACTCTCCTGTCCCCATGAACAGCCTGCTCTCTTCAGGCAGCCGTGGCTATCTCACTGTCCTGTGTGAGCTGCTGTTCATCCTCCTGAGGAGCAAACAAGGAAGCAGAGAGGGAAGCCCTTCCCCTTACTCCAAATGTTGGATTTCCATCTCTGGATTGGGAACTTCTTGGAGACTGAGGGTGGAGCCTTGGGAGGGCAGGGTTTGGGGAGGGGAGGGACATCAGCCAAAGATTTCATCCTCCAGAGCCGGCATTTCCTCCAGGGGAACTGATCTCTGTAGTCTGGAGAGCAGATGTAATGTGTCTATATACAAAGGTCAACAGAGACGACCATATATGCTCAGACGTAATTTAGTAATTGTTATGTATTGAGCCTAAGCCTTTCCTCTAGCTGTACCTAGAACGGCTGAGCTTGCTTCTCTAGAACAATAGCTCGCCTGGATCCAGGAACTAACAAATAGATAAGCTGTGTAATATAAATAGCCTATCACTGGGAGTGGGTGTGTGTTGGGTGTGGTGTTTTGCATGCTTATAAGCAGGGCTCCAGCCCTTCTAGCTTGTCTTGTAGTTTGCTGAAATCACGGACTCAAATTTGGCTGTTCCTCTGCTAGGACACTATGCGGAAGGCTCTTCTCTTTCCAGCTTGATGCCATAAACACACCACAATCCTATGCACAGTTACTCTATTCTAAGCAAACAAAGGCCCCGTTCACACGGAGCATTTGCCGTGCTAAAGATACGGATGAGAGGTGGATTTTCCAGGCGCGATCACACTGCAACATCTGGGAAGTGTAGTGCACCCGTGGCTAACCCATGACTTCGTGCCGAAGATATGGAGTAAAAAACTAGTATTTACGATGTACTAGTTTCCGGAAAACGTGGGGCAAGGGCGGGCGTCTGATCGCGTCCCGTCCTAGTCCCATCGCAAACCGGTTAGTTTTTTTAAAGTCTGCACAGGATGCGCACAAATGATCATGCGCATGCTCACCTTTTGGTGAGAAAAAATATTCCCACTTACCAAGGAAGTGGCACCTAGCAATTGCTGGTGTGATCGTGCCACGCCGCTTCTTTGCTGCGTTGCAGGATAGCCATGTGATCGGCACCTCACGCCCTAACCACGGGACCTCGACGGGATGCGTGATTGGGCAGCTGTGCGTTATTTTGCTCCGGGGCAAATAGCCACGCTCCCCCCTCACGCATTTTCCGGCCAGTGTGACCGGGGCCTGAATTCAGCAGTGGTTAGTGTACCCCATATTTACTTAGAAGTAAAAAGGGCATTTGTCACTCCAGTTAAATCATTAGGAGAGAAAAAAATTCTTCAATAGGTAACTGGCAGTTCACCAAACATCTCAGCATCCACAGGGTTTTATACTTTGATGTGACACCATGTTTGTAGCGTGCAGGTGTACTAGTCTGATAGCAGGGTTTACTCTCCCGTTCCTTCAAGGCAGTCACAGGCATTTACACACAAAAGGATTGGACCGCCCTGCTCAGAGATCAGAGGGAGGGAACTTCTAAATAGCCAAGATGAAGAATGACAACTCCAGTAGACATACATCACACTCACAGCCAGGTCTATTTTGGGGCAGGAACGCACAGGAACGGCGTCCCGGCTGGCTTCAGAGTTGGCCACGCTCACTACAGCCAAAACCTCTGTGTGTGTGTGGCTACAGAGGGAAGGCCTGGAGAGCAGACTCCCCCCAACGATTCCAAGATGGGTGGGCCAGGAGAGGGGCCTGGAAGGCCAACAACATTTTTGAGGTAGAAGCTTTTGTCAGGCTCCTTAGTCAGGTCACCACACACAGGGCTTCCTAAGAAGATAACTGTTTATTAGTGGATCCATTACTAAAGAAGACGTGTACAGTTTGTGTCAGGAATGGCCGTCTGTATAAGGGCCTCTGACTATAATAGTGAAATCAAACATTCCCCCTGGAAGCATGAGCCAATAGTTACATCTCGCGCACGCGGGTAAAAGCAAGCAAGCAAGGCCAAAGCTGTTAACTTTCCCAGCCGAGAAAATTGCAGCTGGAGCATCTATCTACAAGGTCAAGTGTAAGATAGCACACAGTAGCTGAGCAGGCGAGAGCTGAGAATGCGAAGGAGAGTACCCCATATTCCAGATCTATGACAGGGCTACCTACTTTTGAGAGTCAGGGCTCCCAAGTTCTACTGCAGATCAACAGAGTTACTCCTTGAAACTAATGGAGGAAAAAGTCTTGACTTGCAGCCATCCTTGGTAGAAGACAAGAGATCTTCCATGCATGTCCCTGTTTTCATCTGAGAAACATGTGAGGGTAGGCAATGACCTAGGGGTGTCAGCTCTGGGTTGGGAAATACCTGGAGATTTGGGGGATGGAGCCTGGGGAGGGCGGGGTTTGGGGAGGGGCGGGACCTCAGCAGGGTATAATGCCATATAGAGTCCACCCTCAAAAGCAGCCGTATTCTCCAGGGAGATCTTCCAGGTACCACCTAGGGGGTAGCAACCCTACAATGACCTGACTCGGTTCCCTCTGTAGTTGCAGGGCAATCAGAAATCCAAACTTTGTGTAACAATAGATTAAACACCCAGACAGTCTCATGGGAGGACGAACTCACCCTCCTTGAAACCATCCTAAAAAGATCCAACAGAGTGTGATGAAATTTTAAAAGATGCCATGTGGTCACGTCAGTCACATCTGTGACCCAGATGTTGCATGTAACAGGAGCACATGCCTCCCTCAGACATAGGTGAGGGACAGTCTAAGGCTACAGTGAATGTGGAAATTGGACTAGTACACCTAGAGAATACAAGCATGGTGTCACATCAAAGTGCAGGTTTCTAGGAATTATTGCCCTCTGAAGTCATTTAATTATGATGGAGTGAACTAAAAACTCATGTAAGTGGTACTTTATACTCCGGTGAATTAGAGAATGAGATTTGGTGGAGGTGAGTAAGATTTATGGGCAGAATTTATTCAATCCTACGGTAATTTCCCGACACGTTTACTACCAGATCAGGTATGCCAGTTCTCAAAATAATTAAAAGGATACAGCCAAAATCTGTTCTTTGGCCTCTTGTAAGGGAGGACAGAATAGGTCCTGGACTTGATTTACACACGAGATGAGTTCTTTGTCTTTGTAAAAGGGTCAGCTGAAGAATAAACTTTGAAGATGATTTCGAGAAGGGGACAGAGTTCAGTTATGAACATACATATCTCTCAATTGAATCAAAGCTAACCTGAACAGACCATGCTTATCCAAGTAAGGAAAAACAGGCTGCCTGTTCAAAACATTTGTTTCCCACAGAATATACTTGCAAAGTAGATTAATGGAGGCAGCTTGGCAGGCTATGAACAGACAAAATGGCCATATTTCCCGATGATTTTTTTTTTAGGTTGTAGGTGATGACTGAATGTCTGCTTACCCCAGGGAAAGCCGAGCAACCCCAGTCTGGATCTTGCCTCTAAAACAATTTTATCTGGCTTCTTGTTGCTCTGGGCAATTTTAATCAAGATACTGCAAAAACAAACTACCCAGAATATCAGTACTAAGGAAGCGGGGGGGGGGGTCAATCTTTCTAGTGACAGTCCCCATTTTATGTTATGTCTTTGGGATTTTTTAAAGCCATGATCTCTGACGATGCCTGTATGCGTACAGGTGCTACATGCAAAGCCAGTGTACTTTTATTATTGAGTTAACAGCACAGACTTCTAGGGCTGCCAGCTCTGGATTGGGAAATTCCTGGACATTTGGTGGGTGGAGACTGGGAAGGGTGGGGTTTGGGGAGGGAAGGAGTGAAATGCCGTGGAGCCTCCAAAGCAGCTATTTCCTCCAGGGACACTGATCTCTGTAACTTCCAGCTGGTATTCTGGGAGTTCTGGCAACCCTACTTCTCCTCAATTTATGAAGTAGTGGGTAAAGTATAACTTGATATCAGTTAATGGAAAAAGTATAATAGATGCCAGTTTGGTGTAGTGGTTAGGAGCGCGGACTCCGATCTGGGAGAACCGGGTTTGATTCCCCACTCCTCCACTTGCAGCTGCTGGATGACCTTGGGCAAGCCATAGTTCTGTCAGAACTTGTCCTTGAAAGAGCCGTTTGTGTCAGAGCTCTCTCAGCCCCACCCACCTCACAGGGTGTCTGTTGTGGGGAGGGGAAGGGAAAGGGGTTTGTAAGCCGCTCTGAGACTCCAAGTGAAGGGCGGGGTATAAATCCAATCTCCTCCTCCTCCTTCTGTAAAAATCTAGAAGAAGAGTAAGAACTGAATGAAGACTGAGAAGGACTTGAGAAAGTGGGTCAGTTGCCATGTCTTACATCTGCTTGATAGATCAAGATGAAGTGATAAGACTTTAGTGGTTCAGTCACTGGTGCAAAGATCTTGGTGGCTCGGGCTGCTTCTCTTTCAGCTGCTGCCAGTGGTACCCAATGCCTCTGGGTTCATTGATAATGGAATGCTCTGGCTATCAAGACAGGGATTTGCTGGCCGGCAACCCTATGAGTACCCCACCAGGACTCAATTGTAAAGGGCTTGTTCTGGATAGGGCTGCCATCCTCCAGGTGGTGGCTGGAGATCTCCTGGGATTACAACTGATCTCCACGCGACAGAGATCAGTTCCCCTGGAGAAAATGGCTGCTTGGGAAGGTGGACTCTGTGGCCTTGTACCCCACTTGTATCTCCCCTCCCCATGTCTCCAGGTATTTCCCAACCCACAGTTGGCAATACTAATATGATTGAGCCAATATTATTATAAATTACATTTCAGCTGAAGAGAAGAACGCCTAATGAGAAGTGCTTGTGTTCTCTGTCCACAGTTTTTCTTTATCGTGGGAAGATAAAAATGATAATATGGAAAGTGACAGAGGCAAATCTATTTGTTTTCGACACAGATCTGCTTGCATCATGTAGAAAGGGGAGGAGTTCCGACAACGAAAGATGTGAGCAGGGGAAGGTGCACAATCCTCTCCTACCTTCAACTTCCTCCTAGAATATGGTCACCAGCTATGGGATGGGAATTACCTGGAGATTTCGGGGATGGAGCCTGAGGAGGATGTGGCTGGGGGAGGGGGACATCAATGAATTATAATGCCAGAGGGTCCACCCACCAAAGCAGCCACTTTCTCCAGGGGAACTGATTTCTGTCACCAGGAGACCAGCTTTCATCCTGGGAGACCTCCAGCCAGGGCCGGCTCTCCCGCTAGGCCAACTAGGCACTCACTTAGAGCGGGAGGCCCTGGATGGGGTGGCGGGCCCTGGATGGGGGCGCCGAAGTTCGCCTCCCCACCGCCAAAAGCCAGCGCCGATCCCCGAGGCTCCCCTCCGCATCCCTCCACGTCCTTCCCGCCTGCCCGGACCCTCTCCAGAGACCCATGGCCGGTGGGGAAAGGCCCCGGCAGAGCGGGCACATGAAGAGGGGAGCCCGCGCCGGGGCCGCGCTTGCTGCCGCCTGCTGGGGGGGCCAAGGCTGCCGGAGCTGCTGCAGGTGCCGCCAGGCAGGAGGTAAGTGCCCAAAAAAAAAAAGTTTGGCGCGATCTTTCACTTTGGGATAGGGGGGGGAGCACTCCAGAGAGTTGTTATTACAGCCCAGAAGATCATTGGCTGCCCTCTCCCATTCCTAGAGGAATTGTATAGTTCTCAATGTTTGAAAAAAGCAAAGAACATTTTGCAGGATTTGACACATCCTGAACATTCCCTGTTTGAACTGCTGCCTTCGGGCAGAAGATACAGGACAATTAAAGAAAGGACAAATAGATTAAAAATAGTTGTTGTTGTTGTTTTTTTAAAATAATATCTTTATTGGGTTTCTACATTTAATCACAACAACACACACATAATCAACCACCACCAACATACACCAATATTACAGCTGTTTTCCTCCCGTGTCACATTGCCCCCCCCCTTTGGTTATTTACAAAATTTCTAAGTTCTCTCTATTCTCATAATAACCAACCTATAATTCCCATTACGTAAACCCCTGGTCACAATCCAATTTCATCTTTTAGCTTCCATCTAAATCACTTATTTCCAATCAGTATATTTAAGGAAATTTAATAAAATTAAAAATAAGTAACCGAATATATACCTAACTAAATATGTGAATAGAAATAAAAAATATTCTGCTGGGATATTCACATCACCAATAAAATTCCACTTCTTGTTTCCAGTCAGAAGTACCATACCAAATTTGATTTACTTAACAAATTAATAATACACTTGAATCAATGAATTCTGATTGGCCTCAGCTTTATCTCAACTCAACAAGACCCAGGGTGCAAATTCCTAAATAGATTTTACCATCAGCCCGTCTTTCTTGAATTTCCCATCTTTCTTGAATTTCCCGAATCTCCTAATGAGAAAACTTGTATTTTTATCTACCCAAACGGCACACCAACCTAAAGAAACTTATGTAATATATTACTGTTTAAACTGATATTATCAAATTTCATGCTCTCCTACAGTTCATTTCATCTTGCTTTCCATTTGCCTCAACAAATATTATTTGGTTCTTAAAATTCAACATGTTTTACCATCAACCTATAAATGCTGGCTCTCACAAATTTCCAAGGTCTCCTATACAGAAAACTTATTCTTTAATTTCCCAAACTACACACACGCAAACACATAGAAAATAGTATAGTATATTGCTATTCAAACCAATATATTAGGGTTCCCTTCTATCTTGCTTTCCATTTACTTCAACAAATATTTCCCTGGTCCATTATAGCCCACACAACTTGGAACCTTAACTCACAACCAATCAATAGCACTCATTACTGTAACTTTATATTCTATTTCTTTTTTCCTTTGGTTTTCTCTTTTTTCCTTCCAATGTCTTTGATCCTTCTACTCTTTTAAGCAGATTTCCCAATTCTCTTTTCTATGTCCCCTTATATCCCAAGTCAATTGTTTAATGTTAAAGTCCTTGGTTTCCTTTGGAGCCTTCATCGATTTTTTTCTCCTTTTGTTCTTCTTTCTCTCTCGTCGTCGAGGAGGGTTTGGCAAACTATTTTTCCCCACTCCTGCTTTCACCATTTCCTCCTCTTCCAAAGCACCAATTGGCAAATCCATTTCATAAATCTCTTCTTCTGTAGATAAATATTGAATACCATGTTACTCTCTCTCCTGGTTGGCTTCCTGCAGTTCAACCTGTCCTTGTTTATTCTTCTCCTCTTCGTATATAAATTGTGGGGATTCCAAGACATTGTCCCAGACTGACTTAAGTGCTTTCCTTATTTCCTCTTTCAAACTTTTTTGGAAATGGTCTGACCTCAGTTCACACAGAACTGCATCCTGTAACTCCTTACAGACAGCCGCAGCCACCATTTTCTTCACAAGTATAAATCCACTTTCTTCCCTCCTTCATAACACTTAGACAATATATATTTCCAAAGTCACTCTAGTATTTTTATATCCTCCTTGAAAAGAGGGATGCTACTTCCAGCAAGCTGTTTCTCACCCCAGGCAATTTCTTCACTCTATTTTCCCGCAATACTTTTTCCGGCCGCTTTCTTTACTCACAGGGAAAGTCCGCAAAGGGGTGCTAATAAAGTCTTCTTCTTCGACC
>NW_015176001.1:198507-201302 GCF_001447785.1 Gekko japonicus
GGTGACATTGGTGGTTTAGGTTGCAATGTGAACCTTAAGGGAGTTATGGGATGGTTGTGAATGGTTGTGTGAGTGTATATGTGTATGGCTGTAGATCACTGAAATGATTGCACCTTTAATTTCGTTGTACTGTGTACAATGACAATAAAGTATATTATTATCATTATCATTATCATTATCATTATTATTATCATCATCATCATCATCATCATCATCATCATCATCATCATTATTATTGTACTATGTACAATGACAATAAAGTATATTATTATTATTATTATTATTATTAAACGGAAGCGCTGAGGGAATCCTCCCCACCCAGAGATCTACACACACCTTCCTCCTTCTCCTCCTCTGCAGAAACGGGGCAGGGGAAGAGATCAGTTTCCCTTGAGAAAATGGCTGCTTTGGAGGGCAGACTCTATGGCATCACATTGAAGGCAATGTCCTCAGGGCGCTAAGGTTCTTTGACTTGTGTGGCAAACCAATTGAAGTCTCACAGTGATACAATATCCCAGCAGCAAAAGGGTTTAAAAAGTTTTATTCAAATAAGGGACAACATGCAAGCAAAGGTTTAGCTCAGTTGTCCACTGAGCATCAGTTGTGTTCCAGCTTTTATACTCTTTGTTCTCCACCCAGTTTTACATCATCTTTGACATCACTTACAAATGCATATTTCAATTTTCTTTGTCTCTGCCATCCATTAATCTTACTTTTGACAAACAAGATGTTTCTGGCTTTCTTTCAACTTTTACTTTCACCCACAGGTGTCCTGTCAAAATCTCCTTATTAAAAGTGAAATATGGGACAAAGAACCTTCACAGTATCTCTGCTGGCTGTTTTCCCAGTCTTTCCATCTCTAAAAACTTACTGGCTTGAATTCATATTATAAGCAAAAATTAACTTTCTCTGCTATTAATATAGTGTTTTTCTATTAACATTCACTCATGTTCTTCTCTATTGTCACCTGTATTTACTTTATATGCATTTACATTCTGTTCTAGTTAGGACGAGGGACTGTTCTGATGCATTTAAGGTTTATAGACTTTTGAATGATTTCTCATCTAATGTCACTGAGAAGGTGGCTAAGTTTCTTTACTCTGCTATAAAGGTACGCCAAGGGATTATATATATAATTACATTTTTACCCTGCCCTCCCAGCCAAGGCCAGTTCAGGGCGGCTTATAACAATAAAATTTGCATAAATCAATCATAATAAAATCACATACATTAATAAACAGAGCATTAAAAATTCAAACAAAATAAAGTGCTAACAACAATCCTCTTTATCTCAATTGACTGTTTGGCCTTCTGCAGCTATCTCAGGTAATTGGCACAGGCTGTGTTTGAGGGACCTATGGGTCAGGGCTCTGCCAGGGTAGATATTAATTATTGGCGGTGGAGGTGTTAGTGGTGGCGGCTCCAAAAACCTGGCGGAAGAGCTCTGTCTTACAGGCCCTGCAGAACTGTGAAAGGTCCCACAGGGCCCTAATCTCTTTCGGGAGCTCATTCCACCAGAGTGGAGCCAGAATGGAAACTATGAAAGTTTAATGATAATTCCATTTTTTAAAAACCAAACTCCTTACTTCTAATGGCCAAACTCCTTACTTCTAAGGGCCACTAGAGAGCTCTCTTGTATAGAAAATATAAATTCTGCTGCTAAGTTGTCAAAAGCCTTGTTAAAATACTTTCATTTGATAAAGATATCTCTAATAATGAACATCTGCTCATTAATTTCTGTTGGATACATCTTGGCTGTTTTTCAATCTTGCTTATAATTTGCTGAATTCTCTGCTTGTTAAAATAATGCTTAGCAGTTTAATTTTGAATCCTTGTTTCACAGCTGTGTATCAATAAATCTGACATCTTCTTTTGGCTAATAAGCAAGGCTTCTTATTAAAAATATGGTTTTAGTAAAGAATTTGACTAACTCTCTTTTCCATAAACATTCAGAGATATAAAAGATCCATACAATCTCTAAACAACACTTATGCTCAGCTGTAAACAAAATATTAAAAGTTGTTATTAACTTTTGGAAGCATTTAACAGATAACAAAGGGGTTTGCCAAACTCAAATCTCTGTTACAGAGATTTTCAGCTGTATTTTTGCTCAATAAATCTTACCACCCTTATCTTGACATCTTGTTAAAAATAAAGCATCTTCTTCAACTAATTTACTGGACTTCTTGCCAGCTCATTCATTGTGATGGAAACCAGGGCTGCTATACTTTCCTGTTTTTACCAACTAATTCAGGGAGCTCCAAATGCTTTTTTTCAAAAAAAATATTGGTATTAATGGAACAAATAATCAATAGACTTATCATTCAGAGCTTCCTCTACAACATCAAGATTTGTCAACTCTGGGTTGGAATATCTCTGGAAACTTGGGGGGGTGAGCTTGAAAGGGGTGCGCTTTGGGGAGAGGAGGGACTTCAATGGGGTAGAATGCCATACAGGGCCAGTTCCAGGGTTTTTTGGGGGGTGCCAGCAGACAGTACCCAGAGGGTCCCATCTGCTCACCATCAGGACCCCCCTCATGCCCTCCTTTCCACCCCTACACCTGCATGCTCTCCACCTCCCTGTTCATCCCTCTCCCACTTGCAGACTCCCTGCACCACCTGCACACTTCCCCCTAACAGCCCTGGTCAGTGTATGCAGCTGGAAGTGCTGTTGACCAGACGTGCCACCAGGTGGGGCCTGGCAATCTCCCACACCATTGTGTGTTCTGTGTTTGGGATTCAATCCCCCCGTTTGCACTGCCCCCATGCCCTTCTTCAAGGACTCTGAGCAGTTGG
>NW_015176001.1:201322-207405 GCF_001447785.1 Gekko japonicus
GGGGGGACCGGCAGTGGTGGGCCCTGGCAACTGCCCCAACACAGGGTATGCTGAGACTGGCCCTGATGCTGTAGAATCCACCTTCCAAGGCAGGTATTTATCTCCAGGTGAACTGATCTCTGTCACCTAGAGATCACTTGTAATCCCAGGAGATCTCCAGCCACCTCCTGAAGGTTGGCAACCCTAATCCTACCCCTCTCCCCAAACCCTATCCTCTCCAGGCTCTCCCCCAAATCTTCAGGGATTTTCCAACCCAGAGTTGGCAACCATAGTCAAGTAGAACCTCAGTCACTTGGCCAGTCTCGTGTTATACAGAGTCGAACACCTGTTTGCAACTCCAGAGGGAGATTCAAGGCAATCTGGACTTCCTGAGGATGTACCTGTACAAGGCACATGTTTTCAAGAGTGGCTGCGTCACACTCACACTTCTGTGTGGACTTGGTAGAGCTCTGTAGTGTACACCGAAACATTGTAGCATGTGAACTAGCTTGTCAAGCTGTTTCTTAAAGGTATCCTTTCATGAGTTTACTAGAAAGAGGAGGCAAAGGTACATTTCAAAACATAATTGGAACACACACTTATCTTCTTCCCTGTGGCCAAATGAGAGGTAAATGCTCTTTCTTTCTTTCTTTCTTTCTTTCTTTCTTTCTTTCTTTCTTTCTTTCTTTCTTTCTTTCTTTCTTCTCTCCCCCCCTCCGGTTTTCTTTCTTCCTTTAGCAAACGCTAAGGAGTCCACCCTGAACCAGATGTTGGGAGTCTATAGTTTAGTGTTTTTGGAAAAGAGCCCAGACTTTTACCTATCTTTTCAGCTATTTACATGGTTTTTATTTCCCCAGCTGTGCTTTCATTGATACTGTACAGCCACAGACCTGTTCAACCAAGACTCATTAGCGTAAGGAGTTACTGTAACTTCAGCAATATGAAGCGCTGAATGGAACTCATTTTTGGCTTTGCTTGATGAGCAAGAGGATCAGGCTTAATGATGGGTGTGAAGAAATCTGCCACGGATGGTGATAACTCCAGGGGAGGGCAGAGGAGACCGGCAGATTTTGCTCTCCAGGAGAGGGAGTCGGCAGCAGCTGCCACATATGGAGCGGGTGCATGGGAATGGCTTTTGTTCGGCGCAGACTAAACTTTCACAGTATTGTTTGGCTTTAGAACCGTTCTTTAGTTTTGATGGTTTCCACCCCGGTTGCCTTTGGAGCTCCCTTCCTGGCCTCGTAATTTCTCCTCTCCTGTTTATTTCTTTTGGGGCAACAGTGCGGCAGATGGATTTCCCTCGGGCTTCTCATGCATTTGTTTCCCAAAGAGAGTAAACACCATCAAAGGTGCTGCTGTTGCAGACCATGAGAAAAGGGAGTGTACATCACAAGGTGCCACAAGGCAGTGTGGGCTTGTCACACCCATCTCATGGATGGGTGTCACTCCAGATACTTCTCTTTTGATTAGGAGGCAACTGGCTAAGAGTGGGATGGAGGGAAGGCACTTGCTGTATGAGAGTAACTGCATGCGGGAGGAAGAAAGAATTAAATGGAGGGGACAGTGGGAGGGCTTCTAGTGGCCTGGCCCCAATGACCCCCCTGCTTGACCTCCTGATGGTACCTGGTATTTTTGGCCACTGTGTGACAGAGTGTTGGCCTGGATGGGCCATTGGCCTGATCCAACATTGGTCTCTCTTATGTTCTTGTGCTTAGGTCAGTTGTGATAACGGGGGCTCTCCAGGCCTCACCTGGAGGTTGGCAATCTTAGTGGTAGCCCACCAGCCTAGTTAGGTCTGGAAAGCAATTTGAGCTGGCTCCGCCAAATGCCATTCAAAGTGTATGCAGGCAAAGTCATAGAAAGTCATTCAAAGTGTATGCAGGCAAAGTCATAAAGGAGTGTTTTGGTTGCTGTCAGTTTCACTTGAAAGAGAAATACATTTCCAAAGAAGGAAGGACGTTGTGCCATTACATCTCCTTTTGACTTCCGTACGCAGTGACCTGGAAATGCCCAACTCTACCAACTTTATTATTGATCTTGACTACTACTGGAGGTCTTTATAAAGTCCAATAGATGCCTGAAGAATAGAGGTGGGCCCTGAGAATGCAGGTATTGGCCATCCAAGATATACATTTGTCAACTGACCAGAAAAATACTGATCCAGCTAGTTTTTAAACCTTGGGCCCAGCGGCCAGAATGTTTTGTCCAGCATATACTTGCATGCTTGCTAATTGTGTTACCTGTGCCCACAAAGGTCCATGAGTTGAGTCCACTGCATGCCCTTTCACAGTTCGTTGCAACATAGATGTGCATGGTTCCTCCATAGTTGCGTTCCACAGACAATGATGCATGATGGGAGGTAGCATATCGAAAGCCCCAAAGGAAAAGGATGAGCAAGGTGGGTCTTCTTGTGCTTGCACCTGCCTCACCACGTGGTTCCTCCAGCCCAGAGTGCAGTTTAAGCCTGCCTTAAAGGATGTCTCCGGTCGCTGCATTTTGCAGTGATCAAAGTCTTCCTTCAAGCTGCGGCTCTTCCACTGGAGGGAGACTTCAGGCTTTTCTGATCTCAGCGGTAGGATGAGCATCATTGTGCCCGACTTTAGAGGCATAAATGTATTAGCTACTTACTCCGCCTCTTGCCTGCCGGAGTCTCCAAAAGCTCCATCTACGCCCTGGTCAAGGTTCAAGGCCCCTGGGCTCCAGAACAGTTGAAAGAAAAACTTAACGAAGCACCTCTATTGTAGAATGAAGGCCCTCCCTTAAGTTCTGAATTGTACGGGCATGTTGGTTTTGTTATTCATTTTCAGTCCCTTCTTTCTTATGGGTGGCTTTTTTGTATTTGTGTCTGTGTGTGTACACGCGCACGTGTGCGTGCATTTTGTGTGCTTGCCTGGAAGTCAGGGTGACTTCTGGCGACCCCTCCTGGGGGCTTGGATGTTTTTCAGAGAGGTGGCTTGAGTAACCTGCCTCTGCATCTTGGCCCTGGTATTCCTTGGAGGCCACCCTTGGAGGCCTGCATACAAAAGCTTATGCCCAGAATTAACTTTGTTGGTCTTAAAAGTGCCACTGGACTCTAACTTTGTTCTATTGCTCCAGATCAACACGGCAGCCCACCTGAATCTATAGGAAAGTGCATGGTAACCTGATAACTGGGCGGGGACCACCATCCCGGAACCAGAGGGCCACCCACGGACCTACCCTGAGCCGTCCCCCCCGGTGACCACCCCAAGAGGGATGGGCTATGCACTGTTAACACCTAGCCGGCAGGAGGACAGAGAGGGCCTTTGGTGACTGTGTTCCCATCGTGCCTCTCTGGACCAGTTCCCCCTGGCACGTATGGACCCAGTTCTGGGCCCACGGAAACTCCAGGAGGGATTGGCTATGCACGTCTAACACCCAGCTGGCTGGAGGACAGAGGGCCATTGGGGACAGTGTACGTGCTGTCAGACAGCGTGCTGAGAGCAGGCTAAACTGCTCCAGTTCTAACTGGATTATATTTGATCTGGATAATCACGATCACACTTCCCTCCCTTATCCCGCCTCACCGCGCAGTCACGTCGCTCCCCGGTGTCTACACTACCGACCCGAAGGAGTGTGTGTTGGCGGGTTTTAAATTTTTTTCTCAGTTTGCGCGTGCACATAGGTGCTCATCCATAGAATGGGGGGGCAAAACTACCATGGTGCATGAGCAGAACCACCAGCATGTATCAATCCAACCCCTCCAACAAAAGACTTCCCTTTAAACGTTTGACCCAAAAATGGCCTCTGTGAGATCCTGAATTCATCTAAACTCTAAAACAAGTGACCGTTTAAATGTCAGTTTTCTAAACACGGTAGCGGAGCTCCGCCACTGCTGACGCTCAAAAAATACGGTGGGCGAAAAGCGGAAGCCTCAAGCAGCTTCCGAGCGGGGAGGGGGTTTAAACCGGAAGTGGCTTGACACCGGAGGAGCGATCACACAGGGGGGAAATGCGGCTTTAAACGGGAGAGCTGAGAAAACACCACTTTGGGACCTGGTAACAAAATACTCCAGGTTAAAGGGGTTTTGAGCCAGAAACCAACGGCTGGGGATGGGAGGCAGATGATGACTGTGTGGTCATGCAGATGAAATCCATTGCTGAACTGCCACAACACCGGATCGAATGGCGCATCTGAACACACCCACTCCCCTGGCTCTCCAGGAAGAATTGGCTCTGCACGGTTATCACTTAGCCGTCAGGACGACAAAGGGCCACTGGCGACCGTGTTCCCATTGAACTTCTCCTGGTCCACTCCCCCTGGCAGTTGCGGATCACACAGTTGTGGGTGGTTGGGTGTCCCCGGGCCCACCCTTCCTTTGCAGTCAAGACCAACCAACCATTATCATGACTACTGGGCAGGGTCATCCCTCCTGCCCTGCCGGTTGGCCTGGGAGCCACCCGCACAGTTGCAGGTAGCTGGTTCTCCCCCCAGCCCACCCTCCACCTGCAGCCAATGTGACCATCAGGCAGAGCCGACTCTCCTGGCTCTGCCCAGGGCCTGGGAGCCACATGCATAATTGTGGCTGGCTGTGCCTCCACGGGCCTCCCCCCCAGCCACTGGCCAGCAAAGGGATAAAGGGGCAGAGCCAACCTTCCCACCCTGCCCGGGGCTCGGGAGCTAATGACACAGTTGTGGGTGGCTGTGTCTCCTAGGGTTGCCAAGTCCGGCGTTGCGCCACAGCGGGTGACTCCCGGCTTCCGGCTCGATGCTGGGCATGCTGGGGGCGGGGCCATGACCATCTGAGGGAAAACCATACAGTTTTCCCTTGAATGACCATGGCCCCGCCCCCAGCATGCCCGGCGTGGTCACGTCACTTCCGGGTGATGCGCACGTCGGGGTGGGGCTCCCCCCGGGGCCTGATCCACCACCGGCAGGGAACGGGCCTCTGGGGCGGGGCCTCCAGCCCTGTCCTGGGCCTAGGCACCACCCACACAGCTGCAGGTGACTGTGTCTCCCCGGGCCCACCCTCCACCTCTGGGCAATGTGGCCACTGGGCAGGGCCAACCCTCCCGCCCTGCCCCAGGCCTGGGAGCCACCTGCACAGTTCCTGCAGGTGGCTGTGTCTCCCCGGGCCAACCTACCCACCCCAGACAGAAAGGTGACTACTGGGCAGGGCTGACCCTCCCGCAGTAACACTTGTGGGTGGTGCTGTCTCCCCGGGCCCACCCTCCACCTGCGGCCAACGTGACCACTGGGCATGTTGCCTACCCTTCTAGCCCTACCCAGGGTGAAGGAGCCACCTGCACAGTTCCTGCGGGTGGCTGTGTCTCCCCCCGGGCCCACCCAGCCATCTGCCAGCAAAGTGATGAAAGGGCAGGGCTGGCCCTCCCCCGCCACCACCTGGGAGCCACCTGCACAGTTCCTGCGGGTGGCTGTGTCTCCCCCCAGGGCCCACACAGCCACCAGCTGGTAAAGTGATCAACAGGCAGGGCCAACCCTCCTGCCCTGCCTGGGGCCTGGAAGCCACCCGCAAGGTTGCTCCACCTCCAGACAACATGATTGCTGGGCAGGGCCAACCCTCCCGCTCTGGGCCTGGATGCTTCCCCACCCCTGGAGGGATCAGCCATGCCTAGTTGTCACTCAGCCGGCGGGGGAACCCACAGGCCGTGGTGACCGACTCACCTTTGGAGACCCAGTTCCCCACGCATTCCCAGGCCCCTGGACACCCCCACCCCAGGGAGGCCGGGCTCCTTCTGGTTATCATGTGGCTGGCTGGGGGAGGAGAGGGCCCTGGTGGCAGAGTCCCCATTGTGCCTTCCCTGACCATGATTTTGAACTATTCCCATACCCCATCCCGCATCCATTCCCACCCCTGGAGGTCCAGAACCTGGTGGTGTACACTCCTTACCTAGGAAGATTTGGTGCAGGCAGCCAGAGGTCATTTCGGGGGGGATCGCGGGGGATCGCAGTTCCCCCTGGTGAGGTACGGGGGTGGGGCACATGACAAAGCCCCGCCCCCTGCTTCCGGCTGCCCCGCTTCCGGCCCTCATTCAGCCAGGAGGAGGCAGGAGAAGAGGGAGGGTAAGTTGCTTCCTCCCTGCCTCTCCCCACCCCTGCCTGCCTGGGGCCAGGGAGGGCCTTCG
>NW_015176001.1:207576-221583 GCF_001447785.1 Gekko japonicus
CGGCCTTGCAGGTCCACCGCCGGGCCCCTCATGGGGCTCGGCAGTGGAGCTGCAAGGCCGGTGGTGGCGGCCGGGACCGTTGGGGGCGGGGTGTGTGGCCTTATGACACACTTCCGGTGATGTCAGGGGGTGTGGCCTTATGACACACTTTTGGTGATGTCAAGGGGGTGTGGCATATGCTAATGAGTTATGCTAATGAGTTCACCTAGCTCTTTTTCTACTAAACGACCCCTGCTTCTGACACACTTCCAGTGATGTCAGGGTGTGTGGCATATGCAAATAAGTTATGCTAATGAGTTATGTTAATGAGCTCCTGCACCTCTTTTTCTACGAAATGACCCCTGCAGGCAGCCCATTCATCACTTTGCCATCAGCTGCATTAGTGACATTGATGGCAGTGTTTTCCCCAGGCCTCCCCCCACATGTTTCCCCTTGCAAATGGGGGCCCGTTTCCTAGTCTGCTCACAGCCCAGGAATCCCTCTCCTAGGTCCAGGGGCAGTTTCGACCAGCATTCCCACACCCGTAGTGAACAAAACACTGTGTTTCCTTCCTACAAAATTCAATAGTGAGAAAAGAAACCATGGCATGCCATGGTGCGAATTATGACCTGAAAATGAAAGGAGTAACTATTAATCAGTAAGAAACAGGTAAAGGATGTGCATCGTTTCTGGACTTAGCCAGTAGTCACTTTGACTGCCAGAGGACTGCAAGGCTGCAGCAGGTGGGTCCCGACATGCGACACAAGAGAGCATCCACCCTAGAGAATCACCCGCCTTGGGAGAATTCAGCCCAGTGGCAAAATGAAAGGAAGTGGTGGTGGGCCACTCACGATGAGGAAGTGAACCCATTTAACAAGTTGTCATCCCCCATGGGAGGACTATGGCCGGTTCTCCGTCACAATCCTTGGACAGTTCACAGACACAGACCGATTTCACACAAGAGCTGCGCCGCAGTCACGCCTCCCTTTGCCCCACTTCTATTGGTCAATTTCCCTCTCGAAGCCGTGCAGCCGCATTTTGACCCGCGGCTTTGCCTGATTTTCCCTGCAGTTTTGTGATCCTCAAAAAACGGGATTACGAAACCGCGGGGGAAATCAGGCAAAGTTGCTGGTCAAAATGCCGCCGCGCGGCTTCAAGGGGGAAATTGACCAATAGAAGCAGGTCAAAAGGAGGCGCAACCGCGGCGCAGCTCTTCTGTGAAATCGGTCACAGTCAAGGACCTGGACCTGACTGCACTGACACCCCATGTGGTGGCCAGCAATCACATTGGCAGCAGGCAGATGACAGCGTTGCCTGAATGTAGGGGATGGTGATGGGGAGACCATGGAGGAGAGAGGACATGGAAAACAATGTAATAGCTCGTACTCCCACACCGAAAATGGCATGCATTTCAAGTCTGGGCTGACTAAACATGAGGAGGTGGCCCCCCGTGGTCATCATGTTCACTGTGTGGGGGTTTGGAAAGGGGGTTCAGGCCACACCACACACGGTCACTGGGCATGCTTTGATCACAACCGCATACATGCAAATTGCCTGTCTTTAAAACTGCAAGTCCGTAACAGTGCAGGTGATGGAATGGGGGTTGGTTGTCTAAGGGGTGTAGGAACAAGGCAACCTCCATTCATGGCCACAGCCACGACCTGACTGAGTGTCAATCAGTGTGTGGCATTTTTGGCAGTGGTGGCCTCTGAACACCCGAGGACTGGGCACTGACCTATCATCATGTCGCCAGCAGGGCAATGGGGAGGTCACGGAGGTGGGGTAACATTTGGCTAAGGTGTGCCTTGCTGTCAGACACAGGACACAACTGCGACTTTCCTGACCTCTCACTCCAGAGGGGACTTGGCGCTGCCTGGTAATCACATTTCTGAGGCTGATGAGGAGGCCATGGTGGCATGTTCCCCATCATGACCACTTTGACCTGTTCTCTTTGACAGAGAGAGGGAGCACGATGGAGCATGAAAGACCAACCAAATTCCAGAACAAGTCAGTGGAAGGGTGGAGGTTCATTGGTGGCAGTGTTCCCATTGGGTCTCCCCTCCCCCTCCCCCTCAAGCTCCAGGAAGCCCTTTACCCACTCAGAGTGGTTGGGAGTGCATTTTTATCACCAGGCCTGCAGCCAAACAGAGGGGAATGGGTGGAGGTGTTCCTGTCTGGGCTTCCCCAACCCATGTCTCCTCATGCCGCGGGACTGGTTATCACCTTGGTGGCAAGCAGAATGAACCTCAAACTGTAAATCTTGACAAGTTGTGACAGCCACGACTGCAATACAAGGCACACCCGGAGGCTGAAGAGGGAATGCAGATGCAGGATGGAGTACAGGTGGAACTAGTTTATGTGGGCACAGGTTCGACATCCATAAAGTGAGTTCTTGCTCCAGAAAGGGGTTGTGGGGCTGTATGGTTTTTCTTGATTTCTGAGGCAGAGAAGATGGATTAAAGGGGTTTGATGGAACATGCAGGTTTGCACGCAAAACTTTCTGAATGAGGTCTCACATCTGGAGAGCCAGAAAAGCACTCCTCGAGCACCACGGTAGATGGTGGTCATCTTGGAAACATCACCCCCGGGTTGGAGCAGCTGTGGCCAGAAACCATCTGCCAGATGGGGTGGCATTGTTGGCAGTATCAGCACCGGCTGTGGTCTGACATGGTTCTGCACAGTGTCTTGGTACCTGAACTGAAGTGGGTTCCCATGCCAGGATTATCTGGGAGCGCCACGTTATCATGCCACCACCATGCCTGCCAACGGGAGATGGCATCAAAGATCCCACACTCCATGACGGGGTGAGTCAGCAGTGCCCAGTTTTCAGATAGGCAGCAAGAAGACTGGAAGAACATGCCTGGACACAGATGGCGAGCTCATGCCAGAAGGACTATGGTGGTGACCACCAGTATTCACTTTGCCAACAGGGGGACTGAGAGGCCATGTTGACATGTGATGGGGGACACCACCCCCATATCCACATCCACCACCCCCTTCATTGTCCAATTCAGGGTGTGTTGGCACCACTTGGTTACCAAGTGGCCAGCAGGTGGGCTGGAAGAACATGGTTGGCTCCAGAGGGGGATCAGCTCCTGCGTCATCAGCTCTTGGCAGAATCTGTATCCAGGCAGTAACCCCATTGTGAACAGGGAAAGGGAGAGGACATGGTGAGTGGATCGTGACTGGGAGAAAATGCCAGCATCCACATATAGAATCCCCCAGGAAACTTTGACAGTGACCTGTAACCACATTGACAGCGGGCAGAATGAAGGACATGGTGGGAGGCTCCTAATGGGATGATGGCATGTGGTAGCGGAACTCTGACACCGTAGTAGAACTCTGGGCAGACAGGAAGGGCATGGTGCGTTGCTTCCAATGGGGAGAAAGTTCCTCAGTTAGAGGAACCTGGTGCCAGATTACTGATACTCTCTGCTTTGCAGGAGAACAGGGGGAAGATTGGTCAGAGCATCCCACAGGGGGGGGTGCTGGTCCCCCTGTCAGCAAAACCCAGTGCCAGACAACTGAGACCCTTCACTTCGCTGTGGCAGGAAGGCACTAGTGGACTAGGGGTGAGGACCTTGAATGACCCAAGAAGGGGGAATCAGGTCCTCTCTCGAGGATGTTGGAGGACATGGCGTTGGCTCCTGACAGGGGAGTAGCGTCATGAGTGGTGGCTGCTGGCCATGGATTCACCACCACCCCCGGAACACAAACTGAGGCCTACTCCAAAACAAGGATCCTGCCAAGGCCTTGTCCAGCAAGTAACACATTGATAACAGCATGAGAGACAGGACAGCAGCAGCCACCATGCCAGGAGTTGATCATTGTCCAATGAATGCACGGAGGGCTCTCTGGAATAAGAGGGAGAGCCACCAGGCACAGAGGCAAGCAACTCATCCCCAACATGGCTGTTGGCTCTCGACGGGGAGATAATGGCAGCATCCCCAAACAGAGTCCCCCGGAGGAGTTGTATCTGGCCAGTAATCATGTGGACAGATGGAAGACTGATAAGGCATTGTGGGACACCACCCCAGCAGGGGACAGGCACATAACACTTATTCCCAACCAGGGGGAGGTGAAGGGTAAACATGGGCCCTCGGTCAAGGAGCCCAGTAGCTGGTTCTGCCTGCTGGGTTGTGGCAGCCAGACACGGGGTTACGGTCCCAACCCCAACGTACAGCACCCCAGCAGGGGACGGACACAGGAAACTCACTCCCATGCTGGGAAAGGACAAGTGTGAAGATGGGCCCACGGACGAAGAGCCCAGTGGCTGAGTTTGCCTGCCCAGCTGTGGCTGGCAGACAGACAGGGCGGCACGGTCCCAGCCCCAAGTTACAGTGCCCCAGTGGGGGATGGGAATGGTGGGGGGAGGCCAAGCATGAGGATGGGGCCTCAGTGGAGGAGCCCCATAGCGGGGTCTGCCTGCACAGCTGTGGCAGACAGAGGGGCAGGGTTCCCACCCCACTGGACATGGCCCCCACAGGGGACAGGTGTGGAAAACTGACTCCAAACCCGGGGGAGGTGAAACACTGTTCTTGGAGGGACGGAAATGTTCTTGGGGGGGAAACACTCTTTGGGAGACAGAAATGGTCTTGGATAGATGGAAATAGTCTTGGAGAGACAGAAATAGTCTTGGGAGGACAGAGATGTTCTTGGAGAGACAGAAATAGTCTTGGACAGACATAAATACTCTGGGGGGGGGAAGATGTTCTTCGAGAGACATCACTGTTCTTGACGAGACAGAAATGGTCTTTGGTGGGAAGGAAATGTGTTGGGGGGGGACATAAATGCTCTTGGGGGAGCCGTTCTCATTGCACTCTGAGATGACAGAAATACTCTTGGGGGACTAAAGTGCTCCCGGGGGGGGGGACAGAGATGTTCTTGTAGAGACGTGCATTCTGATGGAGAGATGGAAGCGGTCTTGGGGGGAAAGAGATGTTCTTTCGGAGACAGCAACTGTTCTGGAGAGATGGAAGTGGTATTCAAGACTCCACCGCCAATGTTGTGGGAGAAAGAGAACAGGACCGCAGCCTCATCTCATGGGCAAGCAGAGTAGGTGAACGTCCCATGTCCAGTCATCCAAGGAGTGCCTCCCACAGGAAGGGAGCACACAACAGCCCCTGCTGGTGCGTGGACCACAACCAGCTTCCGGCATACCATTCACAGGAAGGATCCTCCCCTCAGTGGGAGGTTAAAATTGGGCGACGGACACAGGAAGCTTCCAGTGCCTAGGATCACTGGAAGTCCCCCCAGTGGCCTGAACAGGACACAAAACACATCCAACAAACGAGTATGAGGTAAGTGTAGGTTCATGAGGTGGGTGTTCTGCTATGGGGAGGAGTGTATTTGTCCAACTGGGTGTTCCCGGTGAGGTTGATGCTACCTGGGTTGCCTGACTGCCAAGCCCTACCCGGTCCCCATGTCCCACCGATGCTGGGTTGCCCAGAAAACACGGGGACCTGAACGGCACTGGTGCCTAAAACTGACTGCCAGCCACATCCCATTCTCAGGAAGGATCCTCCCCCCCAGTGTGTGGGGGGTTACATGGGGCAACTAATACGGGCCACTTCCAGTGCCTAGGAGCACTGGAAGTCCCCAAGATTGACCTGAACACGGTTGAAACACGTCCAACAAACAAGTATGAGGTGGGTGTTTTTGCATGGGGCATGTGTCATGCCACGAAGAGGAGGAGGTTAGTGGCCCCGATGGTTCTTCCGGGCAAGGTTGACGTCATGTGGGTTGGCTGTGGGGCAAGCCCAACCCTGCCTGGCAGAGGCGGCCATCCTCTCACCCAGACACCAGGTGCTTGACCCATGGGCTGCATGCTGGGAACACCCTGAGAGGGAAAGGAAGGGGGTGGGATACGTGGAAGGATGAACGGAAGTCGTGCTCTTGCTCCACCCACTCCAGCAGAGTGAGACTGAGCTTCAGAAAGGACAACTCATCCAACCTGGGTGGCTCCAGGCAAGCTCGATGCGGGCTGAGGATGCCTCCCAGGTGGGAGGACACCCGCTCACTCTGGACCCTGGTTGGAGGGCAGGAAAGCAGACTGACAGTCACACTGGTGAGATCAGGCCATATCCTGATGCCCAGTACTCCAGCGGGTCAAGATTTGCAGGCTCAGGGGGCTCGACTCAGAACTCCTTGACCATCACGTCCATGGAATCCTCTGCCATCACATGCCTGCCCCCCTCAGCAGCACTCCTGACCTCCCACCTCACAACAGACATCCAGAACTCCTGATTCTCATTCGCCCATCATCTTTCTGTCCTGGCCCCCCTGGTCTCTCCTCCTCCTCCTCCTCGTCTTTCTCCTCCTCTTTCCCTCCCTCTGCCCTCCATTGTGTTGGGCCTTGTCCACGGCTCTGGAACCTTCACACCTCACAGCAGAGTTCACGCTTCCACTGAAGTAGCTGCGCGTTTCGGAGGGCAATGCTGCCTTGATACGGGGGTCACACATGCACACCAGTTTGTACTCCCGCACCTGGAAGAATGGACACAAACCGCTTGACAATGCCTTTGCGCAACCTGTCAACCAGGGCCCTGACCCAGGGGAGAAGCTCAGTCCCCTCAGGGCACGGCCATGCCACAGACTCCACCTCCCGTTCCACCCCCCTCAAACAAGGGGGATGACATGCCCCAGGCTGGCCGTGTGGACACAGAGCACATTGGTGATGCCCTAGAACAGTTTGAGGAGAGGCTCAGCCAGTTGTGGGAGCTGATGCTAAGCTCCCCTCCCCCTGCTGGAAGGACACAGAGGAGACGACATCCTGTACTACACTCTTCTTCTCCACCAAATGTGCAATCTTGGTGTAGGTGGAGTTCCACCGGGTGCCCACATCCTGGACGAGGGTGTATTCTGATCCTCCCCTACCCCCCTGCCTCTCTCTCAGTAGCTGTGCAGCCTTCATGCTGCATGAAAAGTGGCCAGGCAAGTGACAGCAGTTCTCCAGCAGGGACCTTGGTGGTGGCGTCATCCTACCCCTTCCCAGCATGGGTCCCCAGCCCCAGGGCAGCCGTCACCACCAGGTGCAGCTTGTGCACCATGCAAGCAATGTTCCCGAGTTTGACCCCCTTGGTGGCCTTACACATGTTCGGGCCACCATCCGTGACTAGATAGCCACTGGTGATCTTTCTCCTGCCAAACCACTCCCTCAGGCTACTCCACACGATCACTGTGATACTTACTGCCATGCGCTCCACGTCCATACCCTGAGCATGGAGGAGAACCATCTTGTAGCCATGCAGAAACATGCCCGTCCCCACTTATTTATTTATTTATTTATTTTTCACATTTATATCCCGCCCACCCTGTAAACGGGCTCAGGGCAGGTTACAACATTTCAATAAATACAATAACATTTAAAACACATTATAAACATATGAAATCAATAATCACAGCTTGCCCGAGAGAGAGTCCAGCCCATTGATGTGGGTAGGTATGGCCAGTTATCAGTGAGTGGGTGACAGCAACCTCGGGGGGGGGATGTGTGGATGCCCCCTGCCTCAGCCAAAAGCCTTGAGGACACAGAGGAGACGACATCCTGTACTACACTCTTCTTCTCCACCAAATGTGCAATCATGGTGTAGGTGGAGTTCCACCGAGTGCCCACATCCTGCCCAAAAGCCTCCATCTTGCAGGCCCTGTGGAACTGGATAAGATCCCACAGGCCCCTGATCTCAATAGGGAGCGTGTTCCACCAGGTGGGGGCCAGGGCTTTTTCTGCCCTGGCCTAGGCTAAGCGGATGTCCTTTAGGCCAGCGACCACCAGGAGATGTTGATTACTAGAGTGTGAAGAGGCGGTCCCTTAGGTACATTGGTCCCAGGCCGTATAAGGCTTTGAAGGTGATTACCAACAACTCAACTGGCAACCAATGCAGCTGACGAAACACATGCCAAATGTGAGCCTGCACAGGTGTTGACATCAGCAGGTGCGCCCAGGGCCGGCTCACCCGCTAGGCCAACTAGACATTGGCCTAGAGCTCCGGGCCCTGGATGGGGGCGCCAAAGGTCACTTCCCACCCCCACCAAAAGCCCGCGCCTATCTGGAGAGACCTGCTGGGCCCGTCTCTCCTCCCAGGGCGCTCCCCTTGGTTGCTTTCCGCCTCGGGAACAGGACGAGGCTGCGACGGGGGGGGAGGCACCGAGGCCAAAAAGCGCCCCAGCCAGAGGCCGGGCTCCAAGGGAAAGCGCCCTGGCTCCTCTCCACGGCTCCTCTCCGCGTCCCGCCCACCCGGCCCCTCTCCAGTGACTTCTCCTTATCCATGGCTGGCAGAGAGAGGGGAGCCCGCACCAGGGCCACGCTTGCTGCCTGCCGGGGGACCCGAGGCAGCCGGAGTTGCTGCAGGCATCGCCAGGCAGGACTAGCGAAGGCAAGCGCGCCCTGCTTCTGGCTGGCCGGCGTGCGCGAGCCCCAGCCCAGCTCCTTGCCCACCTACCTCCTCCCAGCCTCCCTTCTCCTCCTCCAGTCACATAATCCTCTCCTCCCCCCCATGCGCAAACTTGAGGCTGCGCTGCCGCTGCTGCGCTTTCTTTCTGCCAGCGCCTGAGCGCAGGGGTGCTCCCTGTCAGCCAACCAGCCAGCCCTCCACCTCGGCATGCCCCGGGACCACGTGGCTCCTTACCCCCTCTTGGCAGCGCTCTTTACCTGCCGCTGGAGCCGCCGCCACCACCGCCCACTGAGCGCCCGGCCCCCCTGCCGCTGAGCTCCCAGTGGGACAGCCAGCTGGGAGGTCTCCAGGCCCCACTGGGAGGTTGGCATCTGCAGCCTCGCCTAGGGTGCAGAAACCCCTCGGGCTGGCCCTGGGTGCGCTGCCGCATTTTGTACCAGCTGTAATTTCCAGATCAGCTCCAGGGGTAAGCCTGTGTAGAGCGAGTTGTGGTAATCAGGCCTGGAAGTGACCATTGCGTGGGCCATTGTGGCGAAGTCCTGGGGGGAGAGATAGGGCTTCAGCAGCCTTCCATCTGCCTAAGATGGAAAAATGCAGATCTGGCCACTGCAGCAACCTGGGCCTCCATAGTTAAGGAGGTATTCAGTGTTACTCCCAGGCTCTTCACTGACTGGGCCAGCACCAAAGGTGCCCCTTCTAGTGTGGGAAGCCTGGTGTCCACCTCCATACCCTCAAGACCCAGGTACTTGATCTCTGTCTTCAATGGATTTAACTTCAATCAACTCTGCCACAGCCATCCAGCCACAGTGTCCAAAGCCTCAGCCAGATTTCCAGGAATGGAGGACACGTGACCATCCATTAACAGATAGAGCTGAGAGTCATCAGCATACAGATGGCAACCCAGCCCATAACAGACTAACTGGATGAGGGGGTGCATGTAGATGTTAAATAATATTGGCAAGAGGATTGCCCCCGCGACACCCCACTTTCTAGTTGGCACCATGGGGAGACCCTCTCATCCAGTTCCACCCTCTGTCCCTGACCATGGAGAAATGGGGAAAACCATTTCAAGGCAGTCCCTTGAACTCCTACGTCAGTGAGGTGGTGGTTCAACAGATCGTAATTGATCGTATCAAGCAACAGCAGTGCTGACTTGCCTCAATCCAGATGTCTACAGAAGTCATCTGTAAGGGTGACCAGAGCTGTTTCCATCCCATGGCCAGGGCAGAAGCCAGACTGGAAAGGATCAAGGATGGAAGCATCATCCAGGAAGGCCTGGAGTTGTTTGGCCACCGCTCTCTCAACCACCTTACCCAGGAACGGTAATGTTGACACTGGGCGGTAGTTGGTCAGGACCGCTGGGTCCAATGATGGCTTTTTCAAGAGCGTGCAGACTACTGCCTCCTTTAAAGCCTCTTGAAAAGTCCCAGTAGAGATGGACAAGTTGATGATTTCTTCCAGAGTGACCCGAATGCTCTTCTCACAAGATTTCACTAGCTAGGAGGGGCATGGGTCAAGGAGGCAGGTAGTAGGCCTTACTGCTGCCAGGATCCTGTCAACTTCCTCCCAGGTGAGTCGATTGAAGTGGTCCAGTAGCAGACCAGAAGACGGACAAGGAGCTTCCAGTTCCTTTACTGTCTCAATTGTGGCCGGGAGGTCCTGGCAGAGTGTCATCTGCAAAATAACTCGCAAATGCCTTGCAGCCAATAGCCAATTCCCTACTATTTGGTCTGCTCTGAGGCAGAGTCGTAATAGACCAAATAACTCTAAATAACTGGGCTGGGTGCAAGCTCGCAGATGCAATGGAGGCCGCATAGAAATCCTTCTTTGCGGCCTTCACTGCTATCTCATAGGCCTTCATAAGCATCCTATAAGAGGTTTGTGACACTTCATCACGAGCATGCTGCCACCTTCGCTCTAACCGTCTTAGCTCCTACTTCATCCTCCACAGCTCTGTGGTGTACCACAGTGCTGCGGTGCGGGGCGCAGAGGGTGCCAGGGGTCGATCTCATCAATGGCTTCAGAGATCCAGTTATCCCAGTCCTCCACCAGCTCATCTAACGAGACGCCAGGGGGCACTGGACCCCACAGTGCTTCCTGAAGCTGATTAGGGTCCATTTGACTCCGTGGGTGAGCATAAATGCACTCATCGTCTAAACAAGGTGGGCATGGTATGCTCAGCTGGACCTTCAAGGCAAAGTGGTCAGACCATGGGACTACACCTGTAGTCATCAGATCCACATGTATCCCCATCCCAAAAATCAAATCTAGCGTGTGTACCGCTTGGTGAGTGGGAGTCGATATGAACTAGGAGAGTCCCAGTGCCTCCATGGATGACACTAGGTCCCAAGGTTCATCAGCATGAACATTGAAATAACCCAGAATCAAGAGCCTGGGATATTCCAATGCCCAGCCTGATACAGCATCTAACAGGTCAGACAGGGTATCTACTGGTGTGTTAGGCAGTCTGTACACCTGCCAGATAACCAAACTCTCTTCGACATCACACGCTAGACCTACACATTCAATGCTGGAGATTGCTGGGGTGGGGAGTGACCTGAAGGAGCAAAAATCATGGATAAGCAAAGCCACACACCCCCACGCCCATATGTTCATGACTGGTGAAAGACCGAGAACCCAGGTGGGATGAGTTGGTTCAAGGGGACAGTTTCGCCATCCCTCACCCAGATCTTGGTCCCACAAGCCAGGTCTACCCATGACTCCATGAGATAGTCACGGAGCACATCGATCTTATTATCGATTTGTTGTTCAGTTGCACAGTTGAGTCTGACTCTTTGTGACCCCATCTACCACATCATGCTAGGCCCTCCTGTCTTCTGTCGTGCTCTGGAGTTTGCTTAATTTCATGTTCGTTGCCTCAATAACACTGTCTGACCATCTCATCCTTTGCCATCCCCTTCTTCTTTGACCTTCAATCTTTCCCAGCATCAGGGTCTTCTTCTCCAGTGAGTGCTCCCTTCTCATTTGGTGGCCAAAGTATTTGAGCTTCAACTTCAGTCTCTGGCCTTCCAGGGAACAGTCAGGGTTGATTTCTTTTAGGATTATTGATAGACCTGGCATTGAACAACACCAGTGTCCGAGAAGGGTAAGTTTTCCTTGCCCCACAACCAACATCCCTCAGGACGGGATATAGATGGGAAGAAGTCTGAGCATTCCTGTATCTCTGATTTCTTCCATTCCAGTTAAAGGAAGAGCACCTATGCCCACCGCTATATCTCCCCCACCCTGTAATCACTGGTATTCCTGACTCTTGCATGGCCCCCCTTCATCAGTGCTGTCAATCCCAACACTCCAACAATCAACAGAGGTTATAACTATCCAAATTATAAAACCTGCCTGGGTCATCACTGACCCTTTGTCTATACTAGGTACCCCATTTACCTTCTCCAGCTATTTAATTTGCTATCTAATTTACTCACCCAATTACAGCTATAACCAATTGGGTTGCCTAATTAAACAACTATAGTCAGCCTGATCAACTCCACTATAACAATCCAATTTGATTAAAGAATCAGTAATCAGTTAATCAGTGGGGGGAAGTTTAGGTTGGGGGAAAATTCATATAAATCAATCAATCAATTACCCTCCCTCTAACCCCCCCATAGCATTAACATTATCAAATAATTGATTAATACAATATAAGGATTGAATTTAATCAATTTAAATACAACCATCAATCAATCAAACTAATAATTAACTGCAAAGGGCAGCATATAAAAAACAAACCTAAAAACCTAGTTCATTTAGCAAATTCTATATGGGGTACTTCAATTGTCTCTGCCAAACCAAGTCCCATAGTTACTGGGGTCTGTTGTTCTTGGCCGCAGCATCGCTTGTGTCCCTGCGCGACCGCCAGTACTGGGTCTGACAATCAATAGCAAGTTAACAAAACCAGCTCCAGCCCACCCAAGGATCTTTCTCCACAGTTGCTTGACTTTAAAACAGAAAACAAAACAGTTGCACAGCAAGGGGAGATGATCTAAATGCCTCCGCGTGTTCACTCCGCTTCAGAGCTCCCGTCTTTCCCACTCCAGCTCAAAGAAGACTGCAACCAATTAGAGCATGTGGGGAGAGGGGCATAGGATCCCAACAACAACACCCTGGAGCCCGCCAACAACTCAAAACAAAGCTGAGTTGAAGCAAGATGAATCAAAAATACCAAGCTAGCAGACTTTGGTTTGCAGCAACTTGCAACGTTGGGCTCCGAAGACCTAAGTCTGAAATATAAAAATTAGGGGCTGGGGAGAACCTCTGGGGCTGGCTGCCTTCCCGTGCCAAGTCCACCCAGGACCAGTGTTCCCTCTAAGCTGAGTTAGTGTGAGCTAGCTCACCATTTTTTAGCCTCTGGCTCACACATTTTTGTCTCCGCTCAGGAAGGAGGGCTCCAGAGCAAATTAATTTATGCAGGAGCCAAATCGCTCGCTCACAACTTTAATGCCAGTCGCTCACAAAGTGGAATTTTTGCTCACAAAACTCTACATCTTAGAGGGAACATTGCCCAGGACCCCCCACTCGCCGATGTTATCAGGCAAGAGACTTCCGTCGGAGGTCCCCCAGGTGCCGATGAGGCGCTCAGCGACTCCCACAAAGTGGCACCGGCTCTGACAGATGGAAAGCTAACCTCAGGTAGCCAGCAGCCAGCAGGAGAAGCAGGAAACTCTGCAGTCGTGCAAGTCGTGTGGGTTCAGTCCATGCCGCTCACTGCCGCCAAGAGCCAGATGGAAATCTCTCCCTTATATATAAAGGCACAGTGGGCTCCAACGTTCCAAAATGCACACCTTTAGTGTATGGACGCTTGAACTGTCAGTCAGAAGACGCTGGCTGAGTTGACTGGCTGCTTTGTGCAGTCCCGCCCAGCGTTTCAAGGTCTTTTGCATATGGAAGCTGATTGGACTTCACTCCATTCCACACCTCTGTAGGTCTGAACAGAAAACCTTAGAGGAAAGCCCAAGGTCAAAGTTCAGGCTTCCTAGTTCACAGTTTACATTCCCACAGAGACACTCTGCCGGGAGAATTGGCAAGCAGGAAACAAGGTTTTCTGAGTTTGCATGAGACTGCTAAATTCCTCTTAGAACACAATGAATTGCTGAGAGCGAATAACTTTTGCAACATTCAAATATTATCTTGCCTGTAAAGGAACATTCTGTGAACTACACTGTATTTTTCTAGCTTACAAAGTCTTTTGCTCTGTTGTAACAAATGTACAAATGAATGAGCTTGCTTTTCTTTCTGTTAATAAAAATGCTGCTGAGAGACAGCTTGTCAGATGAACAGGGACAGTCTTGGAACAGAGAGAGAGACAGACAGAGCTGATCTGTAGCTTTAAAGAAATCTGTGTGTTGCATGATTCATGAACCCTATCTAAAGTCTTCAAGTGGCGCCCGAAGCAGGGACACGGAAACTTGGAAGACTCCATCTCATCAACCGTCTGGCAAAGACCCCAAGGTGCACCTTCGTCGTGATTCTGCGACCCCACATTGGTGAGAGTACAGAGAGGTAAATATGGGTGAATCAATATCACTGCCGCAGCAGAAACATATAAAAGAGTTACAATTCCTTGCCCAGAAGGCCGGCAGGTCCGTGACTTCTGCGTCCCTTAAAGCCATAGCACCTG
>NW_015176001.1:221697-223844 GCF_001447785.1 Gekko japonicus
TCTCTTCCCACCCCTCCACTCTCCACTTCAAAAAGTGTTAAACCTACTTCATATCCTATTCTAACTGAATTGCATAAAGAAATTCAGGACATGGGCTTACAAAGTACAAACAGGGAGCATGAAGCCCAATCCTCCTCAGGGGGAAGCTCTGTCTTAACTACTCCCAGTGCCACTAAAGGTAGCACTGGAATTGACTTGATTTTAAAACAGCCAGTAAATTTTAAATTCCCAGGAGAAGTTATAGTGGTACCTTCACAAATCTCTGGTCCCTTTCCTTCTGAAAATGTGGGACTTATTCTTCCTCACTCATCTAACAGCAAAAAAGGGATTTTTACAGTCCCTGGAGTCACAGATTACACTGAAATTCTTCAAGTTCAATTATGGACTAATGTTCCTCAGACCTTCTCAGAAGGTACTCTTGCACAACTTATTTCTGCAGGAGGGAGTGCCAGGAAGCGAAGTGAGGTTGGTTTTGGCTCCACAAACCCTCTGGTAGCATTGACTACTAGCATAACTACTCAGCAACCTAAACAAACATTCATTGTGCAAGGACAACCTTTTTCAGGCATCGTAGACACTGGTGCAGAGCCTTTAGAGGACTGCCCAAGTCTCTGGGGGGTAGGAGATCAACAAGAAGCTCAAAAAGGCACTCACTTTCTTTCTTTTAAGTTGCCAGAATCATCTACTCACTTTCTTTTCATGTTACTTTATGAGGACGTGATTTAATGAGCAAACCTGGTGCTTCTTTAACAATTCCTGAAGATGGCTACATCTCTTGCCAGCTGGGGTTTTCAAATTGCCCCAGAAAAAATTCAATTACATGAGCCTTATATCTACTTAGAGCATAAGATGTTCCAGTCATTTACAGCACCTTTGCTTCCACAACTTACTTACACAACCTTTAACATTGGTTGCTCTTCAACAAATGCTCAGTACCCTCAATTGGGTCAGACCCTATTTGTCTTTATCTACTAACCTAAGTTTTTGCTTTCATTACTGCAAACCATCCTGCAGATACTTCCTCTGCAAAAGCTATCTCAGCCTTACAAACTGTCAATTTTCTTTTAGGTCAACACTGTATTAATCAGCTTCCAATTATACATACTGGCATTTCCAACCCCAAAGATGCCTACTAACTGTTTAGCTGTAAGAGCCTGAACTTATTGTGGAATGGTTTTTGTTTCCCCCCTCTTTTTCTTTTTCTCACTCTCATAGTGCTCATCAGAATATTCTGAAGCAACAGCTAGCCTCATTAGCCTAGGTAGACATTGTGCTCTCTCTCAAGATGCCTGTGATATCCTTAATATTGTTCTCTTTCTTACAATCTTCCTAAAGACTCCAAGTTTTCATTGTTGCAGTCTGTCTTCAGCGCTTATCCTGTTCACAACCTCTAACATCAGCCCCCACTGTTTTTTTTAACGGGGGAGGCAGCTATCATATATCAACAAGCTGAATCTGAGATTGCTGCTCCTATTTTGGATTTTTTCGTTTTTGTTAAACCTTTTAAATTGTTTTCTGACACTCAAAATGTAGTAAGGTTAATTTCTTGTTTACCTGAAGCTTATATTACTCCTCAAATAGATGCTATTTTCCTTTTTCAGTTTCCCACAGTCTGAGATTGCTGCTCCTATTTTGGATTTTTTCGTTTTTGTTAAACCTTTTAAATTGTTTTCTGACACTCAAAATGTAGTAAGGTTAATTTCTTGTTTACCTGAAGCTTATATTACTCCTCAAATAGATGCTATTTTCCTTTTTCAGTTTCCCACAGTGCTCCAACCTCCAGCCCATATCTTCAGTTCTCTTCATATTCCCCTTTCCATTATTTCATCCTTCAGTTATTGTTCTTATACATTTATCTCTATTCTATTAAATTTCAATAATTATCAAAGCAAAGCAAACTGTCCTTTACATCCCAATATTTTTCTAAGTATTCTTTAAAACCTTTCCAGTCTGCAAAAAAATTCTTCTGCCTTTGTTCATTTCAACCATAAAAGGTGAATTTTTTATCCATTCTCCAACTTCTAAAACTTTATCCTGTTTATACGTTACTAGACTGCCTTCTGTGATCAGTTGGCAACCCCTTAAAGAGTTAGCTAAGCCAAAATGCATTTTCCACTGTTTTTATGGATGTTACATTTTCTAGCACA
>NW_015176001.1:223949-224940 GCF_001447785.1 Gekko japonicus
CGCTCCTGCCTACACTTCTCTAGCCTTTCAGCAATTTTGTACTCGTTACTCTCTCTCATGCTATTAGACAAACATTTAAAAGGGATGAAAGGTGGCCACATACCGCACATACCAACTCTAGCTGCCAACTCTGGCCTGGTACAAAATTAGGCCTGGTACAGTAGGTCCATACAGTAGGACCCCCCACTCGCCGATGTTATCAGGCAAGAGACTTCATCGGAGGTCCCCCAGGTGCCGATGAGGCGCTCAGCGACTCCCACAAAGTGGCACCGGCTTTGACAGATGGAAAGCTGACCTCAGGTAGCCACCAGCCAGCAGGAGAAGCAGGAAACTCTGCAGTCGTGCAAGTCATGTGGGTTCAGTCCATGCCGCTCACTGCCGCCAAGAGCCAGATGGAAAGCTCATGGCGTGTCGTGCAGTAGCCAAGGATTCCTTACCAGAGATGGCCAAGGTCAGCCTGCAAGACGTGCAACGCCTGTTCCAGCCTCTTGTGAGCCAAGGCCTCCTAACTCACTGCAAGGCCTCCTAACTCACTGCAAAGCTCCGCTGACATGGGGAGCCAACTTGTTTTTCCTTTTGCCTAAAGGTTTTGCATCATGTACTGCATCTGTGTATACTCATTTTGAACACTATGCCTTTGAACACTTTGAACAAACTGCTATTCATCATGCCAATTATACCTGTGACTATCTGGCTATTCCTCATACCTGTGACAACTCTGGCTATTCCTCATGCCAATGAACTTTTGCCAGTGTGAACCACAAACCCTCCACCAGATGCCATGAAACATCCTGTGGACATGACTATTGGGGATGGCTTGGAAAATGTATTCAATATCTTGTAATAATTGTTTTATGTCTTCATGTTTTATGGTCTCATTGTCATATTTTCATATAATGTATATTTCAATTTTTGTGTTTGCTATACAACTTCTGAAACTATTGTACCTTTTAACTTAGCGCACACACACACACACAAATGCACTTCAACT
>NW_015176001.1:225809-235273 GCF_001447785.1 Gekko japonicus
CACCCTCCAACCCAGTTATTTGCTCCTGGGGAACTATTGTTGCCAATCTTGGCCCGGCACCCATCAAACCATTCTCTTCAACCCCCTGCTGTGCAGCTGCCTTTCCCCTAGGGTTGCCAATCTCCAGGTGGGACCTAGAGATCTCCCACTGCTACAATTGCTCTCCAGATGACAGAGATCAGTTCCACCAGAGAAAATGGCTGCTTTGGAGGGTAGACCCTATGACATTATACCTGCTGAGTCCTTCCGCCCGCCCCCCCCAATGCTGCCCTCTACAAAATCCACCCCCCAAAACTCCAGGTGTTTCCCTCCTTAGAGCTGGCAACCCTACTTTCCCCTCAGTGCCTGTTGGTAGGCAGCTAAGCTTGGTCCTTTCACCTACTTTGGCCTTTGGGAGAAAACACATTGGGGCCAGTCCTGATAGGGTTGCCAACTCCAGATGGGAAATTCCTGGAGATTTGAGGGATGGAGCCTGAAGAGGGTGAGGTTTGAGGAGGGGTGGGACCTCAGACAAACCAGTCAGTCCCTCATGGGGAACCATTGTTGCGAATATCCAGGTGAGGGCTGGAGACCACTCAGAATTACAACTGCTCTGCAGAAGGGAGGGCAGAAGTCAGCTGAAGTCAAAGGGGCAGATAATGGTAGGTAGATGGTTAGCTGGGAAGGAGATGGGGTTGCCAACTCCAGGTGGGACCTCAGACAGGTAGAATGCCATATACTCCACCCTCCAAACCAGCCATTTCGTCCTGGGTAACAATTGTTGCCAATCTCCTGGTGAGGGCTACAGATCACTCAAAATTACAACTGCTCTTCAGGTAGCAGAGATCAGTTCCTCTGGAGAAAACAGTGGACTCTGTCATTATATCCTGCTGAGGTCACCACAGCAATTTGACACTGTATGCCCAAAGCCAGAGCACTCCCCCAGAGCCTCTTTCTAGATCTCGTTGTATTTATTTCCACAACGGGCTTTATTCCTAGTAAGGCAATATTTCCCACTATTCCCCAGCAAAAACATCGGAGGACAGTTCCAGGCATAGTCCCCAGGTAAAGTTGACTGGCTTTAATCAAATGAAGCAGAGTAAAATAGTTTAAATAAGAGTCAGGCCTTGGAGCTCTCAGAGTTCCCGGCTGGTTGCCATCTTAGTCTTGGGGTGTTGCCATGGCCCCACACTAGAATTCTTCCAGTTGCCGCCAGTGGGCAGTGAATGAGAGGTAGCCAAGGTGGTGGCCACTTCAAAGACCCACCGGCAGGTGGATGGTCTGTCCTTTTGCCGTGGCAAGCTCAGCCCTGACCAGGCACACCATGGAACAGTGCATGGAGGGCAACACTTGCCAGCTCATGGTCCTCCTGGAGGAGATGGTATACCAGGAAGCCAAGTGGTGCACCAGCCTGTGAAAAGCCACATCCTCCACAAGGGAGAACCGCTGGCCATCCCTGGTAATCCTTGGCCTGATGTGCTGAGTGACCACCTCACAAGCCCTGCCCCTCGCCCTCCTCCCTGTCACTGCAGAGGTCCCCACAAGCATGATCTCTCTGAGGGTGGCTTGCCTGGGGGACCCCACGGTGGTGGTCGGAGGCCCCCCCCCTCAAGTGGGAGTGTGCCACCTGCACCCGGCAGCAGACTCTGGCATGCCTTCCTCTGGTGGTGGCAAAGTGGGGTGTGACTTTTGCAAGTACCTCCATAGAACAGTGGTGGTCAAGTGTTGTAGGTCACGCCCCCTCCAAACATACGCCTGGCACTCCACCGCACCTGGATCACTAGGCAGGATGCAAAAGTACTTCCATGCAGCAGAGTGGAGCCATGTCCCCACAGCCATGATTTGGGCGCTCTGTAAGCATAATGCAGAGAAACGAAACAACCTTGAGCAATAAGAGTGGAATAACCCCAGCAGGAAACCTCAGAGGAATTTGGGTTGGGGTACTTGAGCGTGGCCGGGCAACCCCAGGCAGGAACAACGGAGGACTCCGGGCAGCAGAACCCCAGGCAGGGGTGGAGTGGGTACTGGAGACCCAGAGGAAGGAGGGAACCCCAAGGCAATGGCTCTGGAACAATTCAGGCAGCAGCCCCAGGAGAAAGGGGGTGTATTGGAGAGGAGCGGTGAAGGAAGCAGCAGGCAGCAGCTGTGGAATGCAGCAGGCAGCAGGATGCGGAGGAGATAGAGGAAGGAGGCAACCTCAAGGCAATGACTTTCTCAGTTCAGGAGAAAGTGAGGTTTTATTGGAGCAGAGCAGAAAGGGGGCCCCAGACAGCAGAACCCCAGACAGTGGTGGGGTGGGGTGGGTGTTAGAGATGCAGAGCAAGGAGGCAGCCCAAAGGCAATGACTGCGGGACAATTCAGGCAGAAAAACCAGGGGAAAGGGCGGGGGATTTTGAGATGGAGAAGAGTGAGAGAAACCAAGGCAGTCACTCTGGAGTGATCCAGGCATGGACAACCCGAGAAGAAGTGGGGAGGGGGTGAAAAGCAGTATGGCACCCCAGCCAGTCACTCTAGAACAAGCCCCCCAAGGCAGGTTTGCCCACCCTTTGCAGCAGATAAACAAATGGGGGGGGGAATTGCAGCACAGAGGCTGAATCTGCATTTGTCTTTCCCACCGGTGACCCAGCCTTTTGACTCCGTCTTCAAAAAAGCTGGTCGTTTTCACACCTCAAGAGTGCTAGCATACTTTTGCACGTCCACATATGTTTATCGTCCTTTCGGGGCAGCTCCACCGTCATTGCACCTCCGCACTGCTTTAAAAGAATCTTCTCCAGACAACATTCAAAACAAGCATAGAGAAAGACGGCATCACAGCAGCATGAAACTGATTTAAAAATGCAAATGCAGATTCGACCAGAAACCCAGGAAAGGCAATTCTTCTGGGCTCCTGACTAATGTTGAGAAATCTCATGTGGCCGTGTGTATCGTAGCCAGGAGATCCAACTCCTCCCCACCAATGTTCCCTCTAAGCCGTGGAGTCTTGTGAGCAAAAATTCTACTTTGTGAGCTACTGGCATTAAAGTTGTGAGCGAGCAATTTGGCTACTGCATAAATTAGTTTGCTCTGGAGCCCTCCTTCCTGAGCTAGGACAAAAAGGTGTGAGCCGGAGTCTAAAAAACTGTGAGCTAGCTCACACCAACTCAGTGCTCCCCACCCCCACCCCGGCCCACCATCAATGCTATTTCGTGAACAGAAAGACACCCAGAACTCCCAAAGACATGACCTGAACAAAGACAACATGCGCAGCTCCATCGCTTATATGCATCCCCCCTCCCACCATGAAGAGTAGAGATGGGCGTCTGTTATTGGTGAGCAGCATTGCCTATCGGGTTTGGGAGGGTCTCTATTTGTGTTTTCAGGGCTGGAAAATACCACCCCCACTAGCCTTTGCACGTGAAAGTTTCTGGGTGGAATTTCTTCTCCGACTGCTTCCAAGCCGCAGCAAAAAAAACCCACATCAGATAGGTCCGTGCTGAGCACATGATTCCTGAGCTGCGGCTTGTGAACCTCGAACTGGGCAAAGTTCAACCTGGATTTCAGAGTCTGAACTGGTTCATGTCCATCTCTAGTTGCCAATATGGAAAATATAACTGAGGATGATGGATGCAAGAGAAAAGAACAAAAAAGAGAGAGAGAGAGAGATCAAAGGCCTTTGCTGCAGTTCTCAAGGTAGCATTTAAGCCAGTGGTGGTAATTCTCTGGTATGTGCAACTTGACAATTAAAGTTCCTGCCCCGCTTTACACCAGTTTACAATTTCGGAAGCTAGAGAATGCGAGTACATTAGACTTGCTATATCCTACAAGGAAACTGGGGGAGGGGTTAGTTGTTGTTCTTGATTCTCAGACCTCCGGCTTTTCACCACCTGGACACCAGTTCTAAAAGGATGACCTCATCATTTATCATTTTACCTTTTGGTGCTTTACTTAATACATGACCTGCTCAGTAAAATATTTGCAGACTTGGTCCTCTGGTCCTCTCCCATTACAAAGGCACGCATAACATTTCACATCACTTTCATGCAGGTGGTCTTCTGTTCTAACTCAAGGCCAAACAATGTAAAGCCAGGCCAAACCGACATTGTAGGTGAAGGTATCTGAACTGAAGTGAAGGTATATGGTATCCACAGATGCCAAGTTAAGCTATACATTTCAAAGATGGTGCTAATTTATTTATTTGTCTTACACAGACTGAATCCATCTGTCCAGGACAAATTATCAACTGCAAGCCGTCTAAGAATTAGCGTCCTTTTTTTATTAAAATTGTTCACATATGTATGGAAGAACTGCAGAAAGTTATATTTAAAATGGGCCCAGTTCTTTCAAGCAATTCCACTCCATTAAGTTTTACGAGTACACATGTCTGGGGGGGGGGGTGGAAGAGAAAGAGAAAAAATGCAGATACTTCTTTTGTTTCCAGTTTATTTTTGGACTGTTTAGCAGCACCAACCTTAATGTCTTTTCATTTCATTTCTCTGGTTTTCTCTTAATTCTGAGAAAATATTTCCTGTCCTAGATGGTCTCGCTGTAAACAGCTTTGCCCAAAGTGATCTGACTGGCAAAAAAAATTAATAATTCATGTTTGCTACCAGCAAATGGAAAGTGTATGGTGGGAGTGATAAAACACAGATCGACACCAAACATCCATTTCCACCTTTCTCAGGGTCACTTCCCATATTAGGTTCATAGAACACGGTACAGCCACATCAATAACAATGTGGGGCAGCTGGATGCAGAACAGTGGGGTATCTGGCCCTCAAGCTTCCTCAAAGCTTTTTTCTTATACTGAATGAGACTCTTGGTCCATCAAGGTCAGTACAGCCCACTCAGACTGGCAGCGGCTCTCCAGAGCATCAAGAGGAGGTCTTTCCCATCTCCTGTTGCCAGATTCTTTAACTGAAGATGTCGGGGATTGAACCTGGGACCTTCCGCATGCCAAGGAGATGAACACATGAATTTGCCTTATTCTGAATCAGACTGTTGGTCCATCAAGGTCAGTATTGTCTACTCAGACTGGTGGCAGCAGGGATTGATGCCAGGGATTGAACCCGGGACCTTCTGCATGTAAAGCATGTGTCCAGGACCACCCTCAGTGTTTGAACACAACCTATTATTATGCTTTCCTTTTCCAAGTGGAAAGAGGTTCTGCTTGCTTGGGCAAGCAACTTACAAAGTTTGTGTAGTATTTGCTTTATTTACAAATACAAAGGTAGAGCACAGGCAGAAGAAAGGAGGTACTGCTATAGGTTAGAAAATCTACTCTCCTAGGGAGAAAATTCCTGCCCCTCCAAAGTTGCTTAATTTGAATCAGAGCAGAGTCTGACTGCGTCTCTCCTTCTCTTCTATAAATAACAAAGATAAATACCTGGCCTCTACCTTCGGCCGGTAGGGGGATCTCCGCCTCCAGCTCTGTGGCCAATGAGGAGACATCCATCTTTAGGAGACTTTGGCAATAGGCTCTTGTCCTGCCCCGCAACCTCCGCCACCCAGTCATACCACTTTAGGCCATGCCCATAAGACAGACCAGTTTGCGGTAACCGGACTCAAAATACCCAGCAATATGTTGGTTGTGGGAAGGCCCTCATTGAAGAAAGTGTGGTGCAGTGTTCAGAGCATCAAACTGGAACTGGGATGACCTTGATTTCATTCCTGATTCAGCCTCACAGTTCATTGAATCACCTTGGGCCAGTCACTTTCTGTCAACCTACCATAACCTACCTCACAGGACTGTTGTGAAGACAACGTGGAGACGTCCATATAAGCTGCCCCGAGCTCCTTGGAAGAAAGGTGAGATAATAATGTAATAGGCAAAGAAAATGAGAATGGAGATGGAAGGAATCTGGTGCTATGGGAATGGAAATGAAGCAAAAGGGGTGGTGAGTACACCCTCTTTGTCTTGAGGAACTGTGGAGAATACCAGAGAAACAGTAGTTCCCAGAGATAAAACCCAGAGAAGCCAGGAGCGGACAGACCTCGGGTCCTCTTTCCATTGGAACTGGGCTGGTAGGATTGTGTTGGGCACCAACCACTTTCTTGGGTGCTGGGAAAAGACGCTGGCACCACCTGCCTGCACTGTACCTACTTAACGTGTGATGTGGGTGCTCCATGTGGACAGTGTAAGCAACAGCCTATTTTTGGTGACATTTTTTTTCCTTTGCTTTTGAGCAGGAAGGATTGTGCAGATCAGGCAGGTGCATGGGTGGGCTGTGTGGAATACTTTCGCTGAAATCTGCGCTTGTCGGGGTCTGAAGCAGGCCAGAGCGTCATGGGTCCATTGTAGGGTGCAGTCAGGCATGTGTCTGGCAGTGGTGTTCAACATTTCTAGACCTAGAAGCCACCTTTCAGCCCAGGAGGAAGCATGGGAACAGCTCAACTACAAACACCTGGCACGAACCATGTGACTCCATAGTCACATGGCAGGAAGAGGGGGAGCCACCGTTATGACCTCACCAGTGTCAAGGACAGAACTGTAAGAACAGGAGAAGAGCCCTGCAGGATCAGACCAGTGGCCCATCTAGTTCAGCACCCCAACTCACACAATGGCCAACCACTTCCTCTGGAGGGCCAACAAAGGACACAGGCCTTCTGACGTTGCCTTCCGGCACTGGAATTTGCGGGTTGATTGCTTCTGAATGTGGAGGTGCCCTTTAGTCACCATGGCCAGTAGTCATTGATAGACTTATCCTCCATGAATCTATCCAATCCCCCTTTAAAGCTGTCTGTGCCTGCGGCCATCACTACGTCCTCTGGCAGCGAATTCCACATTTTGATCGCTGTCTTTGTAAAGACATATTTCCTTTTGTCTGTCCTGAACCTACTGCCCATTAGCTTCACTGGATGCCCTTGAGTTCTTGTAATTTGTGAAAGGGAGAAAAACTTCTCGTTGCCCATGCCCTCCACCCTGTGCATAATTTTATCAACTTCTGTCATGTCCCCACTTAGTCACAGACTCTTCAGCCTTGCCTCATAACCCCCTAATCAACTGTGGGCAGCAGACCAAGAGAGCTGGGAATGGGGAAAACATGCTGAGCCCCACAAGGTGTAGCATAGCAGGGAACAAGTAAAGGGTCAGACCCCTGCCCACCACTGTGCCACTTGCCCCCATGCTGCCTCGCCCAGCACATGTGCCAAGGGAGGCAGAAGGCGTGGCGTCCTGGCTCTCAAAGCATTGGGTCTTTGCTGCAGGTCCTTCTCAAAAGCAGCTAACATTTGGCCCCCACTATAGGAGCTTGTGACCCACCTGGGAGCCACAGCCACAGGTTGAAGTCCACTGTGTTCAGGGACCCTGTGAGGATTCATTTCCCAAGACTCTGTCTCCTCAGCTCCTGAGTGAACTTGGCCTTCAGTCACCCTCAACATCGCCTTGCTGAGGGAAAAGGCATCTTTTGAATCACACAACCTGCTGCTCTCCAGCCACACAGGCTCTTCCGCAATTCCCTCCAGCGATGTCCACTTGCCTTTCCAGAGGGTACACCCTCGGTGTACATTCCTCACATTCCACCAGTGACTTTGCTTATATAACCTTCGAGCAAAGGATCCCCCCCCCCACATACCCACACAACTGGTAAGCCACAGGCTTCCCTTAGCTCAGCCACCCACGGCCCTTGCTCCTGAGCATTCCAGTCCCTGTCCCTTGGGGGCCCGGCACGCCCGCAGCACTCCTTAACCCTTCACGGAAGCCTTGTTGGCACTGTGGAACCTCAGCACTGTTTTGTGCATTTTCCAGACAAAAGAAATGCAGCGCCATGTGCTTCTTGAGCTTTATCTCCACAAGTGGCTGGGGGTGAGGGGCATAGAATGAGCACCACACATTTAACAGGTTCCCCATTTAATGTGTATGTGAATTATTGTTGGGAGACTGGTCATGTTAAAACTGGGTAGAAAGGGGGCATAAAAATGCTTTAAATAAATAAACTGCCACCAGGCATACTGAGCCTTTCCACTTTCCACCATTTCCACCGTGCAGGATGCAAAAACAACCGGGTTCTGCTCTCACTATAATAATTTTTTCTTTTTTTGCCATCAAGTCACGGTGAGGGAGCACCAAACGGAACAGGAAAGTCTTCACCTCCTGGCAGAAGACAGCAGCAGAGGGAGACAGACGACTCCCCCAAGGCAAGGAGTCCCAATGTTTGGCACCATAACCGAAGACGTCTATGGCCTGGAAGAGGCACCTGAAGCACGGCCCCTGAGGATGACCAGAGTGGTTAATATGAGAGCAGGCAGTCCTTTAAGGACTATTTCCATTTCCAGTTTGTGCTTGAAGCTAGAAAGCACACTGCCTTCTACAGTTATGTCAGGATAGTTTTACTTCTAGAAAATTCCCCATATACAACCAAAGAGTGAAGGAAAAAATTTACTCACTCAGCCTAAATTTCTGGTACTGAATTGAAGCCACCATTGGCCATAACGCTATACAGATGCAGACGGGGGTAGCTCTGCCCATGTAGCTCTGGTTTTATTTTATTTTAAACATTCTTATGCCACCTTTCTACCTGATCAGCGTCCCCAAGTTGCTGAACATAAAAACCTTAAAACACTTGAACAATTAAGAAGAATGTTTAAAATCTCTCCTTATATATAATTGAGTAGTGGCGTGGCACTTTCCAGCTCTCCCATTGGCTGTGCAATGCACTCCATCAGCCATAGGCCTGTCAGCCGCCACTCAAGAGTACTTGTGTGCCACTGGCCTGGTGCTGAGTCTGCTCCTCTTCCCGACCCACTCTCACCTCAGCCACTGTTCCCTGTCAGAATGACTGGCAAACGGCTGTCTCTCCGGACAAAGACACTTCTCCTGCTTGGCTCCTCTGTGGGACTAACTTTTCCCTCAGTGGCTGCTGGTAGAAGGAAACCCTTTACAAGCCTTTGTGAGGAACTCATTGGGGCCCATCCTGACTAGGGTTGCCAGCTCCAGGTTGGAAAATTCCTGGATATTCTGTGTCTAAGAAAGCCAGAGTTTGGGGAGGGGAGAGGCCTCAGCTGAACAGAATGGCATAGAGTCCACCCTCCAAAGCAATTATTTTCTTGGGGGGGGGGGGGAGAGAGATCTGTTGTCTGGAGTTCAGCTGTGATACCCAGCCAACTTCAGGCTCCATCTGGAGGTTGGCTACCCTAGGCGTAGCAGTCAGCACTTCAGAGCAGGGTGTTGGATCCCCAAGCATCGAGAATAAATCCACGTTTTAAAGAAAAGCAAAATTTATTTCAAAGCGTTGGAAAGACACTCAAACACGTTCTTTGTTAGAACTGACTACAAACGGTTAGGGCAAACATGATAAAGGGATTTGAACCAGGTACAGAACCAATGGGTCACTTTCCCGCTGGCGGGTGAAAGGAAACGGTTGCGCGCTCATTCCCTGAGAACCAAGCTATCTCCAGACATAATACAGGTGCAGTTCCCAGGCTCTAAAAGCAACAAGCTGGCAGTAAAGCGTACTCCCCCAATACATCCTCCAGTTGTTTGGCTTAGGCATTACAGCAGAGTAAAATAC
>NW_015176001.1:240559-240749 GCF_001447785.1 Gekko japonicus
GAAGCACCCTCCTGGGTTCCCGCCCGGGCCCCTTCCCCCAGGGGTTCAAACATCCAATCTTTGAGTTCCCGTCGGTACATCCCAGACGCGGGCGTTCTCTCCGGTTCGGGGTAAAGTCCTTTGTCAAAAAGACTCTCTCGAAGTCCACTGCCTCGGCGGGAGTAAATCTCCCTGGTGCCCTTGGCATTGT
>NW_015176001.1:240977-269811 GCF_001447785.1 Gekko japonicus
TTCCCGCTGGCGGGGGAAAGGAAACGGTTGCGCGCTCATTCCCTGAGAACCAAGCTATCTCCAGACATAATACAGGTGCAGTTCCCAGGCTCTAAAAGCAACAAGCTGGCAGTAAAGCGTACTCCCCCAATACATCCTCCAGTTGTTTGGCTTAGGCATTACAGCAGAGTAAAAAACCAATGGGTCACTTTCCCGCTGGCGGGTGAAAGGAAACGGTTGCGCGCTCATTCCCTGAGAACCAAGCTATCTCCAGACATAATACAGGTGCAGTTCCCAGGCTCTAAAAGCAACAAGCTGGCAGTAAAGCGTACTCCCCCAATACATCCTCCAGTTGTTTGGCTTAGGCATTACAGCAGAGTAAAATACAGGGACAGAGGCAGGGGGGGGGTTAGCAACTGTACAGAGATACAACTAACACAGAACACCATGGCAGCTTGCTGACACAGGGTAAGGAAACTGATGTTTAGTGATGATGCACATTAATGGGGGGGAGAGCATGCTAATTATATGGCTGGTTGCAGGAGGAGTGGGTCTACAAGCTTCCAAGAAGGCAAGAACAGCCAGAGAATAGCATTCTGGGGACACATGCGGAAATCAGGGAAACCATTGTTGCCAATCTCCAGATGAGGGCTGGAGATTACTCAGAAATACAACTGCTCTCCAGATGGCAGAGATCAGTTCCCCTGGAGAAAATGGTGGACTTTGTGTCCTTATACTCTGCTGAGATGGCCCTCCTATGACAGCCAATGTGACGTAGCAGTCAGGGCTTCAGAGCACAGTAGAGGCTGCAGGTGTGTGTGTGGGGGAAATGGAAAGCTGAAGAGTGAGGGGCAGATAACAGCAGGTTGATGCTTGGCTGGGAAAGAGATAGAGTTGCCAACTCCCGGTTGGGAAATTCCTGGAGCCTTGAGGGATGGAGCCTCTGTTAAATTACCTCATACATTACCAAATTGTATTTTTAATTTTTTCCCACCTTGTATTTTAAAATATATCATTGCTTACAATGAAAAGAAAAAAAGGAGTTATAGTTCATATTTCCTTGTATTTCGGTTGTATGTCCTCATAATTTATTTGTTGGTTTCTTCCATCCATTTGTAAAATCTTAAACCATGTGTTCTCAAAGTTCTCTTCATTTTGTCCTTTCAAAATTAATGTTAGTTTGTCCATCTCTGCCATTTCAAATATTTTATTCATGATTTCTTCTTTTGAAGGTACCTCATTTTTCCTCCAGTATTTGGCATATAATATTCTTGCAGCTGTCACTACATGTATAATAAGATTAGAGTCTTGCTTTTTACAATTTTCTGGCAATATATTCAATAAAAACAACTCTGGCACATAAGGTATATTACATTTTAGCATTTTTTGTAACAATTCATGAATCCACGTCCACCACATATGAAAAAAGAACCAACATTTTTTGACACTTCCAACAATAATTTGGTAGCCTAGGATAAAACCTTGCTCATGGGGAAAGTGATTAATAAATCAAAAGCATTATTATTATTATTTATTATTATTATTATTATTAATTTGTCTGGAGTGATATACCATCTATAAAACATTTTATAGATATTTTCTTTAAATGAAATTGCTTTAGTAATCTTTACATTTGTTTTCCATACCTGTAACCACTGATCTAAATCAATATTCTGACCCAAATGTTGTGCCCATACAGTTTTTAACTATTTCATTTTGAGTTTTGTTTTCTAACATTATTACATATAATTTCCAATCAGTTTCTCATCAGTATGTAACAATATCTTGTCTATTTCTGTTATTTTTGAATAAAAGCCTATTTGTTTATCTTTGGTATATCTTGATTCTATTTGAACTCTTTCCCATCAACTTAAGTTGGATTCTTGTATTTTAAGATTTTCTATTGGTCTTAGTTCATTTTTGTTGTCCAACAAGTCTTCATATCTTAACAGTACATTAAAAAAATAAATTTGGGTTTGTAAATGCTTCTAAAGGTGAGATTCACTTTGGTATTCTGGTATAAAACAGTCTTTTAACTTCTTCCCATACCTTCGGTAAGGATCTTCTGATAAAATGTTGTTTAAAATATTTATGAGTGTTGGCTTTTCCATAGCAAATAAACACATGCCATCCTAATAATAATTCATGTCCTTCTAACATTAATAGTCTAATATTCTCTAATGTAATCCATTCCTTTAACCACATCAGTGATGATGCTCTATAGTATAACATCCAATCTGACAATGCAAATCCAGCTCTTTCTTTTGCATCTTGTAACACCTTCAATTTTATTCTTGGTTTCTTGTTCTGCTGTATAAATTGTATCATCAATTTATCAAGTTCTTTAAAGTATTTTTGGTTTTGAAGTATTGGAATTGTTTGGAATACGAATATCAATCTTGGTAAAATATTTATCTTTACTGTGGCTATTCTTCCCATCATGGATATCTGTAAGTTTCCCCATTTTTCCAAGTCTTTTTTTAATGTCCACTATGAGTTCCAAGTAGTTGTCCTTCAGCAAGGAACTGCATCTGTTTGTTATATTTATACCTAAATATTTCACCTTTTTTGACTTCTAAGGTTGATATTTCCTATAACTGTTGAATTTGCAGTCATATTTTTCGTTAACATCTTTGTTTTATTGAAATTAATTTTCAGTCCTGCCACCTGACCATATTCCTGCAAAACTTTTAATAATTGTGTGATAGAGTCCAGTGGGTTTTCTAAAATAAAAACCAGGTCATCCGCAAATGCTTGCAATTTATGTTGTTCTCCTCTTATTTTAAGACCCTTAATGTAGGTATCTTCTCTAATCATATCATTCAGTATTTCAAGCACAATTATATATAATAATGGTAAAAGTGGACATCCTTGTCTAGTTCCTTTCTGTATCTCAATATTTTGTGATAAATTTCCATTGGCAATGATCTTTGTGTGTTGTTTTGTATAGATTGTATAGAAAGCCCCTCGGGGCAATTAGGTAAATGGGTACCTGTCCGTAGGAGGACAGGGGGGGTACCCCTCTCTCGAAATTGGGCTCCAGCCGAGCGAGGAATCGATAAGCGGCGGCAACACGGCAGCGGTCAGCATGGAGGTGATGAAGAGAGGCAGCGACATCCCAAGGAGGTGGTTGGCTCAGCAAGTGATGAGGTGGCCAGCAGGAGGACGTCCATAGCCACAAAGGACGTTGTGACACCCACCGTGGCTGCGCACCAGGGCCCATAACCAACAGCCCCCAAGAGGAGTTGCCAGAGAGCCGGAGAAGAACAGCGGAAGCCACGGAAGCCACACCGGACAGAGTTGGAAGAAGTCACTCACTCGCCAGATAAAAATGTACGATCGAACCTGAAGGGTACCTGGTAGGGGGGCCCCCACCCCAGACTTACTGTGGCCATAGTTAGGGTTTCTGCATAGGTCTCTGCACCATGCACCGTGTAAGCCGCTCAGAGCCCTTCGGGGGTGAGCGGGGTACAAATTGAAAGTATAAATGAATAAATAAATAAATAAAATTGTTTTAACCATTGTAAAAAAGTCTTTGCCACATTGTGAAATTAATAATTGTTCCAGCATAAAGTTCCAGCTGACATTATCAAAAGCTTTTTCAGCATCTAGGAAAATCAGCCATCTGTTTTTCAGGACGTAGTTAAAAATATTCAAGTACATTTAATATTGTTTTTACATTATTATTTTTTGAATAACAATTTTTTATTAAGAATAATAATGATATAACAATAATGACAAGTTGGGATTCAACATTGGTTACACATGCAGGGGGTAAATACTTTGTACCCCTGAGATAAGGAGTAAGGTACAACACAATAACAATTATACAAAACTATGTTGTTTTGAAAAACGTAATAATATACGAACTGTGTACAACTGGAAAAATTGTAAAAATAACAATTGATTTCCTGAGAGAATTCCGATACATACCATAAGAGGTAAAAGATGTATGAGCAAAGATTTATAGTTGTAGAATAACAACTGGGCGTTAAAATTAGATAAAGCTAAAGTATAAGGTGATTGGTTAAACACTTGTCTAAATAATATAAATGCACGTATAAAGAACAAAAGGACGTTATGTATTAATTAAATCCATTTGATATAGTTCTTCTATTGAGGAGAGATGAATTCCTTGGACTCTAGAAAAGACAGTACTGGGAACCATTTCGCAGTGAATTTAGAAACCAATGGGTTTCTGGCATTACTGTTATGTTTGTCGGTGATGCTTTCCATCATGTCTACACCAAACTTGTGCAGTGGGGGGGGGGGTTGGGGTCCTTCCAATATGACGCTATTGAAAGCTTTGCGGCATATAGCATAATTTCTAGTGTGTCTCTGTAGTGATGTTGCTCGATGTGTTGGGGCCAAAGTCCTAATAATAAGAATTCAAGTTTAAGGGGAACATCAATGTCTAACATTCGTTTGATAAATTTTATAATTGTAGACCAGAATTTTTTAATTTGCTCACAATGCATCCAGCAGTGTGCATACGTCCCTTCTTGACCACAACCTTTCCAGCAAGATTTGGATTGATTGGAGGACATATGGGATAAGCGTACAGGAGTAAGGTACCAACAGGATAGGATTTTAAATTTGTGTAATTCAACTGGGAAAGATCTCGGAGTTCCCCCTTTAGATGACCATAGTTTGAGCCAATGTTCTTCTTTTAATTCATTATTACAATCCAGATTCCAAGCGTTTTGGTAAGAGAGCTTTTTCGAAAATGAATCTTGGAGTAGGAATTTATAAAGGGCCGAAATAAGACCTCTGTTTTGTGTTTGAAATGTCTTAATTATGAGCTCCATTTCCGTGTGAGGAAGTGAGATGATCTTTGAGATCTTGTGGAGTTCAACCATATGTCTTATTTGGAAGTATAGAAATCACGGGATGACTTGGTTTAATTTTTGTTCTAATAACATTTTGGGAAGTATACCTTTTTTGTCCATAATATCGCAATAACGAGTTAAGTGCGCACTCCTCCATTCGGATTTTATTTCGGACCTGACATGATTTTTAAACCATGCTTGGTGATGAAATGTAGCATATCTAGAAATTTCAGGAAGATGTTTCTTGCTGCACTGCCTCCAGATACGTAAAGATGGGTATAGAAAAATATTATTACATACTCCAGAGGGAAGCGGAAGAGTCTTTTCCCAGATCAAGCAGTCTAATGGGGAGGTGAGTTGGTCTGAGCAGATTTTAACCCATTCTGGTGCGTATTGTGGGCATGATATTTTAATAGTGTTTGCTAATAGGGAAGCATTATAATAGCAATGTAGATCCGGCAGCCCATAACCTCCTTGGTTTTTGTTTCTGCATATGGTTTGATGGCCAACTCTTGGCTTTTTGCCATCCCATAAGAAATTTATCAGAGCAGTTTGCCAATTTCTGATCACGAACAGGGGAATATTAATGGGTATGGCCCTGAACAAAAATAAGAATTTAGGTAGGATAAATGATTTGATTAGGTGAAATCTTTCAAACCATGACAGGTTCAGCTTTCCCCAAGTAATTATGTCCTTTTGTATTTCATTAAAAGTACTGTGGTGATTCGTTTGAAGTAATTTAGATAAATCTGTCGAGATTTTAATCCCTAGATAATCTAAGTGGGAGGTAACCCAGCTAAATTTGAAATTATTCTTGAGAGGAATATAATCAGTTTTCATAATATTAATAGGCAAAATTTGTGACTTAGAATTAATCCTCAGACCAGAGATGTTTTGAAATGAGTTTAAAAGTTGTAGTAAGGGAGGAATAGGGGAAAGGGGGTGAGATAAGTACAACAACATGTCATCGACAAACATAGACAATTTGTATTCTGAATCCTGGATTTTGATACCCGTAATTAGAGAGGAAGATCTAATAGCTTGTGCTAGGGGTTCTATTGCGAGGGCGAATAGAAGTGGGGAGAGGGGACAACCCTGTCTTGTACCTTTGTGCAATTTAATGGGTTTGGAGATGGAACCATTTATCTTTATGCTTGTGGTAGGATTAGCATAGAGACCTTGTAACGCCGTTAAGAATTTGTTTTGAAGAATTTTAAATAAGGGAATCTGATTGTGTCAAAGGCTTTTTCGATATCCAGCGTTAGTAACGCAGCAGGTATTTTGTTGAGAGAACAACAGTGCATTAAGTTTAAAGTTTTGTAGGTGTTGTCTGTCAGGTCTCTGTTAGGGATAAATCCCACTTGGTTTGGGTGGATATAATTTGGAATGAAGTTGTTAAGGCATTTTGCCAGAATCGAAGTGAAAATTTTCTGATCCTGGTTCAGAAGGGAGATGGGCCTATAGGAACTAGGATGTAGTGGGTCTCTGTTTTTCTTAGGTATAATTACTGTCAGCGCTTGATGCCAGGAGGGTGGTATGGTTCCTGTCTCCAGAATCTGGTTGAAAGCATCGGTGAGCAGACTTTTGAGTTTAATGGCATACATTTTATAAAAATCAGAGCTAACGTGGCGCGGTTCCTGGCTAAGGTGGCTGCTCTCAAGAAGCATTGAAAAGTCCAGCACTTCTGAAAACTTTGACACCGATTTTTAATCTTCGGATGATTTTAGTTAGTTGGCTCCGCCCCAAGTGTAGTTAGGTAATTTTTAATCTCTGGGCTCAGCCTGGGTTTTATGTGACTGTTATTATGTACCTTGACATATTTATGTCTATTTTATGTACCTATTTTACCCCCCTTTGGTATCCTCTTGGTCAAGACTTCGGTCATAAAGACCTGTAATAAATTGAAATATCTATACCTAAAAAAAAAAAAAAATCAGAGGAGAAACCGTCTGGGCCTGGAGCTTTATTTGTTTTCAGCATTTTAATGTTTTCTAACACCTCCTCTTCAGTTATCGGACTGTCAAGATAATTTTTATGTGCAACGTCTAACTTTGTGTGGCTAGGGAAATTCGCATAGTCTGCTTGGAGTTCTTTAGATTCTGTCTGCGAATCAGTATAAAGATTGGAGTAGTAGTCCTCAAATGTACTGAGTATGTTTTGAGTATTTGTGGTGAGGTCACCTTGATTTGTTTTGATAGCTCTAATATTTTTAGATAATGCTTGTTCTTTGACTTTGTGGGCTAGTAGTTTCAGTGAGCGAGGTGATTTAATCCAATATTTCTGTTTGGTAAATAACAGATTCTTTTTAATTTTGTTGGTTTCTAATAATGTTAAATTTCTGCGTTCTTGATTTAATAAGTTATGTAAGTGTAGTGAACCTGTTTGTTTATGTTGTTGATCTAGCTTTTCAATGTTTGCAAGAATGTTATTTTCTAATTGTAACCTTTGTTTTTTCAGGAAAGAAGATTTAGATATGATTATTCCTCTTGTGACTGGTTTCATGGCATCCCATGACATTATTGGAGAGACGTCATCTGTAATATTCATAGTGAAATATTTGTCTATTTCTGACCCTAATTCTTCTCTAAATTGTGTGTCGTTCAATAAAGATGAGTTTAAGGACCATTGTTTGTGTGGTGTGCTTTTATCAAAGGGGCTAAGGTTGCATCCAAGCCAGGCGTGGTCTGACCATCTTGAGGGTGCAATATCTGATGAGAACACTTCATTTAAAATTGATGGGGATAAAAGTAATAGATCAATGCGGGTGTGGACATTGTGTCTCGCTGAGAAGTATGTGTAATCTTTTTCCCCACTGTGGGTTAGGCGCCAGATGTCCACCAAGTTATATTGCCTCAGAAGATCGTCTAATTGGGTGTAACGTTTTTTAGGGCGTGGTGTTGAAGGAGAGTGGTATGACTTATCCATATGAGTGTCTATGATCACGTTGAAGTCCCCGCCCAGTATAATGTCGCCCTCTGCAAAAATCTTTAGTTGAGAGAAAGTATTTTTAATGAAATCAATTTGGCCAGTATTTGGAGTGTAAATTGTGGTGATTGTTACCTTCCTGTTGTCTAAGATACCCTTAATAAAAAGAGACCTACCCAATGGATCTTTTTGTTGGGCCTCCACTGTAAATCTTAAATTGTGAGAAAGAAGAATGGCCACTCCACGAGATTTTGAGGAACCGTGCGCTAAAAACTGGGATTGGAATTTTTTGGATCTGAAAACCAAAATTTCTTCTTTTTTTAGATGGGTTTCTTGTAGCAAGACTATGTTCAGATTTATGTTCTTTTGATTGGATTTTGATTGGATTATTCAAGCCTCGAATGTTTGAGAAGATGACCTTGATGGGTGACAAGGTTGGCATATTTAGGGTCAAGTAAAGCAGTGAAGATAGTGAGTTGACTTGTAAGGAACAAGTTTAGTTCTTTTTGATGGGATGTGGTAAAGACTGATGGGTGTAAGGTAATAAAAGGCTCACCAAGAACTTTACCAGTACCTGCGGAAGATCACTGTAGATATGGAACCCAGTACTGTATAGAAAGCTGGTGAAGTTTTGATTGCGAATGAAATTTATCTGAGAGATATCCGGTTGAGGAGGGCTGTTATGTTAGAATGAGAGAAAGAAATAATAGAAAAGGTAGGTTAGTTTAGTTATAATTAATGAGTCAGATTAAATTTAGACTTAACTATTAAATTGGGGAGCGCTTGAGGTAAATGGAAGAACCCAGTATTATTGAGAGCGGAAATTTAACTATATAAGCTGTGAAATATTATATTCTGAAAAATATATTGTGTAGGCTTAAATTAGGAACAATCACCTTATGCCTTGTGCAGTTAAAAACAATGTAAATCACTGGAAATGCAATTTATTGGTTAAAAAAGATTAAATAGTTAAGTTAAACACAATATAATATGATGAATGAATTACTTTATAAAGAATGATTATACACTTGAATTAAACAGCAATTAATCTTTAAGAACCTTAAAAAAGCAGATAGCTCAGAAACAATTCATAAAAGTGGAGATATTAATCAAGTCTTAATTATAATAGTAAAATGATATTTGGAAATCACTTTGTAGAGCAGCCAGGAAAGTAGATTTAATGCTAGACTGCACTAGATATCTTGTCAGTTATAGGAAATTTGGTTAGCAGATGCTGGTTTAAAATGAAAGGTTGGAAAGTAAAGCTATTACAATCTGAGGGGTAGATAGCAATAGGTGTGTACCAAGCAGGTTATATTAAACAACAGGTAGATTATTTAAAAAAACAAATACCGGAAAATACACAATAATGAAAGAAATGATTGTAAAAATGAGTACAAGCTGAGACTATAGGCAGAAACAGTTTTTAAAGCTTTTTACTTTGTCTCGTGTTGTTTACAACTCTCTAATCTCCTGTCTGGTGTTAAGAGGACAGGAGGCTGGGTTGATCCCGAGATCTCTCCCACACCCAGCGTCTAGTGTTAGAGAGTAAATGGAGCCGAAGCCAGCCTAGCGAGAAGTTGAAAAAGATAGTAAATGAGAACGCCCCCCCTCCCCCCTCCCGCCCTCTAATAACAAGATGTTTAAACAAGCTGTAAACGTCAACATTGATAAACACATGCAATAAAATTAGAATATAGTTCGTGAAACAAACTGTTAGCAAGAACCAAGTGCACGATCTTTGTAGAAGCTAGAAGTCACGACTGGAGCTTTAAGCAGGTTTCCTTGTCAATGCGATTCTGGCGACCTCTTGCTTTAGTGGGAAGACAAAAACGCTGAGAAAGTTAAAACAAACATCAAGCTAGTGAGAAGATGATGAACTGAAATGAGGAATGTCTTATAGATGGTTACTTATCCTTCCGCTGAGGTGAGACCTGGATTAGATGGTTCTGCAGCTTCATTTGAGGAGGAGGAGGAGTGACGGCCTTTGTTCTGCTGTCTGGAAAACTCCATCGGCGTTTCCAAATTCAGCAATTTCAATACTTTGCGACCCTCTTCTAGATTAGAAATTTTGTGCTGCTTGCCACGGTGGGAAATTTGAAGGATTAAAGGAGACACCCAGGAGTAGCGTATGTCCGCTTCTAATAGGCAGCTGGTTATAGGTTTTAGCTCTCTCCTTTTAAGCATAGCCTCCCGCGGTAGATCTGGGAAGACTTCTACTTTAGTGGATCGGTAGAGCAGATGACCCATTTTCCTAGCTGCGGTAAGTATAGATTTTCTGAAACGGGCGTCTAGGAGTGTGATTAAAATGTCTCGGGAAGGGCGCGAGCGAAGCAAGGAGGTTAGGCCAAAACGAAACGCCTTTGTAACGGCTCTAGATTGCTCACCCTCTGCTGTTATGATTTGCGATAACCAGGCGGAGATGTGCGCGGCTAGGTCACCATTTTCTTCGATTTTCTCACCTAGCCTGCGAAGTTTGAGATTGTTCTGATGTAGTGAGATATCTAGACGAAGGGTTTTCTCTGCTAGAAGATCTTCTGTGAGGTAGATTTGTTGGATTTCGTCCTTATTTTATTTATTTATTTATTTATTTATACATTCAATTTGATATCCCGCTCAAACCCCTTGTCTAGGGGTCTCTGAGCGGCTTACAGATTTCTGGTGCTAATCACCATTTTTCCCTGACTAGGGCCACAGTATGTATATGGGGATGGGGCAACCTACCGGCACCCCCTATTTTGTCAACTTCTCTGTGTAGCCTCTTCAGCCATGGCCCTGATATCAGAAATGTTTTTTCCATTGTTTCAAATCGCTCATGGAAGGGTTTAAACATCGCGGAGACGTGGTAAAAAAAAAGCTTTTCCATGTTCATTAAGGCTGATGACAAATCTGTAGCATTTATCGGTGACATGTCGCCAGGTTTTGCTTTGTCGCCCGACGCCATTTTCGATGGTGCGGGAGAAAGGCCGCCGATTTGCTCCGACAGTTTTTTCGGTGAGATGGGAGCATTTTCTTTTGTTTTTTCAAGGATAGTTGGTGAATTGATCGGGGCTCCGACCCCATTTATTTGAAGTTGTTGACGAATGAGTAGGCAGATTTGGGAGCCAGGAAGGGGTGAGGACGAGCGGAGCAAGAAGATTAAGCTTCCATCTTGTTTTCCCGCCACCGGAAGCCCCCGTTTTTACATTATTTTTAAGTTGTCTTTTTTGTAGGAAGCCTGCTTGATTTTGATGGATTATTTGTATCAATACTCTTTTCAGTCTTGCAGCCAAAATAGAGGCATACATTTTGTAATCCACATTTAATAACAAAATTTTGATTTCTTTCTCATCTGTGTTTTGTTTGTGTATCACAGTTATTAGGGCTTCATTCCAAGTTTCTGGTATTTTACCTTCAATTAATATATTTTGAATTACACATTTTAAAGGTATTATCAGCTGATCTTCAAAGACATAGTAAAATTCTGCTGGAAGGCCATCAGGATCTGGGGTCTCCCCCCCCCCCTTTTTTGTGCTTTTTTAGTGCTTCTGTTAGTTCAGAGAAAGTTATTGGATCATTTAAAATTTTCCTTTGTTCTTCAGTAAATTTCATCAAGTTATATATTTTTTAAAAAATCTTTAACTTCTTCACCTGTGGCTTCTCTTTTTTAGTATAACGTCTGATAGAAAGTTTCAATAATCTTTTTCAAGTCTTTAGGTACATTTTTTCCCCTTCCCCTTCTTCATTTCTTAAAATTTTTATATTCCTTTTTTCTTTTTCTTTCTGTAGTTTGTATGCCAACCATCTAGTCAGTTTGTTAGCATTTTTGAAATAGTTTTGTTTTGCATACATAATTTTATTGGCTATCTCTTGCGTTAACAAGCAGTTCATTTGGTGTTGTAATAACTTTAGTTTCATTCTTAGTTCTTCAGCTGATGGATCTTGTTTCATCTTCTCTTCCTGTTTCTTAATATGTTCCTTAATTTGTATACATTTTTCTGTCTTTTGTTTTTTAATATGTGCAGCTTCTCTAATTATCCAGCCTCTGACATAAGCCTTAAATGCATCCCACACCACTCTAATGGAAATATCTGGCTGAATATTTTGTTTGAAAAACATTTGAAATTCTTTTTAGTCTCTGTTACAAATTTTCTATTCTTCAAAAGCAATGTATTTAAAGACCATCTGTTTTTCTGTGGTATATCTTGTAGTATAAGCATCACAGGATTTTGATCTGCAAAAGTTGCTGGTAATATCTCCACTTGTGTTTGACCTTGGGTCAGTCACAAGCTCTGGCACAGCTGTTCATGAAAGAGCAGTTGTGTCAGAGTTCTCTCAGCCCCACCCACCTCACAGGGTGTCTGTTGTGGGGAGGGGAAGGGAAAGGAGTTCGTAAGCCGCTCTGAGACTCCAAGTGAAGGGCAGGGTATAAATCCAATCTCTTCTTCTTCACTTCTGTTAAGTCATTGATAAGCGTTGTTGATATCCAACACATATCTATTCTTGACCATGACTTATGTCTTGCTGAATAGAAGGTAAAAATCATTCTTTGTGGGATTTCTCACTTTCCAAGAGTCAACCCGATTGTGTTCTTCTGCCAGTTGTAGAAATGTATTGGGAAGTTCATTACCTTGTTTCTGTTTTCCAGTTGTCATTTTTCTGTCAAGAAGTGTAAGCATTGTAATCTCCAATCAGACAGATTTCCTCAAAATTTTGTTTAGAGATAAGTTCTTGCATGAGTTTATAAAAAAATTCTTGAAGTTGGTTGGGTGCGTATATATTTACAATCAAGTTTGTTTTACCTTGTCTTTGTATTTGAATTATCAGGATTCTTCCATCTTCTGAGCTGTATACCAGCTCCAGGTGTAAATGTTCTTTAACATGTGTTATTACACCTCTTTTTTCCTCTTTTCTTTATCTAAAGAGATAAATACTTTTCAAAAAAATTTAATTTCCAAATATTTTAATCAGAATATTTTATGAGTCTCTATGATGTCTAGTTGCATCTTTTCTAGTTGTTGAAATATCTTCTTTTTGGGGGTGCATTCAATCCGTTAACATTTATTGAGATTATCTTTTCTTTTATCCATCTTGCTGTTGTAATTTGGTACCTTCTTTTTGCTTCAGTTTAAATCCTGTGACTATTTGGGATGTTGTAACCTTTACGGGTTTTCTGGTCTTTTTTGTTGTCCCTGATGCCCATAAATCTTGGTTACCCTCTTCTGTGTTCTCTGGATCTTTTGTTTTCAGATCTTCTCCATATGTTTTGATAAAAGCTTCTGCTTTGAAAGTTGAATTGATTTTGTATCTTTTATCTTTGTAAGTAAAAAGGATACCTTCTGGAAGTAGCCATCTATATGGAATTTCATTATTTCTCAAAAGTGTTGTGTTCCATATATTCTTTCCTTTTCTCTCTCACTCTCCATGGAATTTCTTTTAACTTTTTTATTTCTGTGTCTTCTATTTGAAGGGATGTTTCATTTGCTGCTTTGAGGATTTCATCTCTTGTTGTCCTTTTATGAAATCTCACATGTACTTCTCTAGGAAGTTTCTTTCTTCTTGCATATGCTGAGTTCATTCTATAGGCCACATCAGTCTCATTATGAACTTCCTCAATATCTTCTGTATCCATGTATTTCGCAAGTGTTTGCACCATTTCAGTTTTTAAGTTTTCATTACCTTTCTCTGGAATGTTTTAAAATCTCAAAATAGAGGCTGCCTTATCAAGTTCCAATTCCATCAGAATTCCATGGAGGTTTGCTTAGATAGTACAGTTTCTAGCTTGAGTTCCATTTCTTCTGATTTGTTTTCCACTTTGTTAGTTTAGTCAAATCTGAAATGTCTTGACTATTTGTTTTGTTTCTGGACCTCTTCCATCTGGTGTGTCATTTGTTGTACAAGAGAATCTATTTTATTTTGTATAGGATCAACTGCTGTTGCTACTGCTGTGGTTTACAGCTGAAGATACTGCCTCTTGAATTAATACTTTTAGATCTTTTACTGAAACTTGTGTTAAATTGGCAGCTACAGATTTACCATGCCCTGAAGATGGAGCCCCAGGATGCTTCCCCCCCCCCAATTCCACTGGACATGTTCAGTTTTTATGTTAAAACCAGATAATCTATCAAAACACCTTCCCTCCCAATACCTTTCAAATCAAACAGTTTTATATGTTTTCAAAACAATTGTTATTATTAATAACCCACAAGCTGAAGAGAAACCTCTTGCCAGATGATTCAAACAAGGCTATCACCTGTTTACAGTACTATTAGAACATAGCGTATTTTGATAGATACAGCATATGAAGACATAACAATACCAGGTTAAAATTTACACCATACAGGAAGTGACGTTTAGAAAGTAAAACTGAGTTCCAGATAGTTTACCGATTCTTTTTTTCCTTCTTCTCTTCTTTTACAAGGCAAAGAATTACTGTCTGTCTTTATTTTGTAATCCAAATAATGTTAAAATATATTTAATTGTAATCCATTAGGGAATCTTCTTCTTGCAAATCAAACAGTTCCAAATTATAAATTGTAAATCCACAGAGGAAAAGCTTCAATAAAATAAAACTTTTTCCAATAGAAAGGAAACCATTTTCCAAAGAGTTCAATATTATAATTCACAGTCTATAATTCACAGGCTCCTTTTACGCTTCTTTTCCAAGCCACTTCAAGGGAGAAGGGGGGGGGGATCCCTTCACCCAACTCTCTTCTTAACTTTATGTTTACAAAGTTAAAGGGCTTAAAGTTTATAGAGAAGTTTGTTTCTTTCAAAGTACTCACAGATTTTAGTCTCACGGTGTTAAAAGTCTTCTTTAGTTGTTTGTATGGGGTCTGTTAGTTTTCCCCTCATCCCAGTAATCGCAGCTCTGCATCCATGGCTGCCATGGCTGCTCTCGCCAAGGTCTTTCTTCAGGGCAATCCTGGACTTCTACCCACTTGCTGCCACTCATGGGGAGTCTGGATCAAGTCCCCTGCTTGGGTTCCTCTCCAGGGAGCCCTATGGAGTTCGAGATCCCTCGAGCTCCACTGAAAGACCCGGCGATCTGGCCACTTCTCGGGAGCAAGTCCCAGAGCCGACCATCCCCACCGCGCCAAAAACCGGAAGTCAGACGTTGGGGTTTGAGGAGGGGTGGGACCTCAGACAAGTACAATGTCATAGACTCCACCCTCCAAACCAGCCATTTCCTCCTGGGGAACCATTGTTGTCAATCTCCAGGTGAGGGGTGGAGATCACTCAGAATTGCAACTGCTCTTCAGGTAGCAGAGAGCAGTTCTTCTGGAGAAAATGGACTCTGTGTCATTATACCCTACTGGGGTCGCCACAGCAAGTTGACGCTGAGTGCCCAAGACGGAGACAGATGAATATCCCTGAGAATGGAAATTCAAAGTTTTGGTACATAGTCCCTTTGCTTCCCTGATCTCAATGGCCCAGGCTAGCCTGATCTTGTCAGGCCTCAGAAGCTAAGCATGGTTGGCCTAGGCTAGTACTTGAAAGGGAAGCCCAGAGTTGCTATGCAGAGGTAGGCAATGACAAACCACCTCTGTTTCTCTTTTGCCTTGAAAGCCCCATGAGGGATTGCCGTAAGTCAGCTGTGAATGATGGTACTTTCTACCACCCTTTGCTTGGTTCACCTTGTTTCATAAAGTGCTCAGAAGTAGACCTATCTGATGAATCTTCAATTCTAAAGAAACATAATGGAGTTAGGGAGTTTTGTATAAGTCCAAAGAACATTCTCTTGGCTACATGTAGCCATGTCAGGTCCTTTTTCTTCCATCCACTGGCACCTACTAACTAAGGAAGATAAACCAGTATTTCAACAGATGGCTGTAATAGTAATTCTCTCCTATTTCAGCACCCTGACAAAGACCTTATTCAGGCAAACAGAGGGAATAAGGGATTTAGTATAGTTCGTTTGTCACACAATATGATAGAGGTAATTTAAAAATAATACTTGTAACCATGGGTAAAACAGAGAAGATTCAGATGGAGGCATGTGATTAAAACACACGAGTCATGGGGTCCTCAAATTTTTCCGCCGTCAAAAGTTTTGTTGACTTTAGGAAGGATTGGTCAGGCACAGAAGTTAGAGGATTGGGTTGTAAATGACACATCTTCTGCTCACTGTGTGCATAAGTACCATCAGGTTGCTTCTTACTTATGGCGAGCCTATGAATTAATGTCCTCCAAAGCATCCTATCATTAGCAGCCTTGCTCATGTCTTGCAAACTGGGGGCCTTTGTGGCTTCCTGGATGGAGTCAATCCATCTCCTGTTGGGTCTTCCTCTGTTCCTACTGCCTTCAACTTTTCCTAGCATTATTGTCTTTTTCAGTCAGTCTTCTCATCATGGGACCAAAGTACAATGGTCTCAGTTTAGTTATTCTAACTTCTAGGGAGAGGTCAGGCTTGATTTGATCTAGATCTGTAAAACTCTCCTCCAATACCACATGTCAAACGAATCAACTCTCTTCAGTCAGATGTCTCCATCACCCAACTTTCACACCTCTACACAGTAATGGAGAATACCAGGGTATGAATTACTTTGATCTTGGTTGCCAGCAGCACATCCTTAACCCTTAAGGATCTTTTCTAGCTCCTTCATGGCCGCCCTTCCCAGTCTCCATCTCCTTCTGACTCCTTGGCTCCAGTCTCCATTTTGGTGGCTGATGGGGCCAAGGAATAGAAAAGCTTTAACAGTTTCAATTTCTTCATTTCTTCAGTTTCTGCTCAGTAGTTGTTAATGTTGTCTTCTTGCAGCTCAGCTGTAATCCTGCTTTGGCACTTTACCATGAAGCACACTGAAATGATGGTCTCTCAGGTGAGTAAGTTTCCTTGCTATTTGCCTGAATCAATCCCTTCTTCTCTCTGCCTGGACTGGAGCCTCTCAGGCTGGGCCATCCAACAAGCAAGTACTCAGATCAGAAGAAGGATCCCCTTTCAGCAGGTCCCCTCCCTTCCCCCTCACTGCCCACATTTCAGCTGTCCTGTTCCCTGTTAGCACCACTCTGTTCTTCTGTGGCTTCCTGCCTCCAACCTGCAACTGATAAGAATCTATGGGTAAAAAACCCAGGGGTCATTTCCTGCAGGAGCGCACAGGAGCGGAGCTCCGGCAGTAAAGAGCCCAGGGGGCGGGCACATGCAACAAGCCCCACCCCCTGCTCCCAGCAGCCCTCAGTCAGAGCAAGAAGCAGCCAGGTAAGCTGCAGAACCCCCCCCCCGGCCCCCTGGCCCAAAACAGTCCAGTGGCACCTTTAAGACCAAGTTTTATTATGGTACGAGCTCTCCCTCCTCTGCGAGGACAGATCTGCACATCCCCCCCCAATAGCTAGCAATAGCGGCGGAGGTGGGGGTGCTGCAGCCAAGTGGCTGGCCCATTAAAGGGAATGAGTATGGAAAACCCCCCCCAAAAAAAGTCTTGTGGGTCTCTTGCTTGTATGTTCAGATTTATGGCCACTGCAGTGTTGGCGTGGCATTTGGCCTGAATGTAAACCTCCCTCAGTAAGCCCTTGGTCCTTCTTTCTGCTGTCCTGGTGCATCTTGGAGAAGACGCACCTCATTCAATGTCTCTGCTCCCCTGAGTATAGCGGTAGAGGTTCAGGAATGGTGCTGTATGAGCAGCATCAGCCGAGTCTCAGCTTCCAGAGGGAAGTGCCTTCAGGGAGAGGATGGGTAGATCCCTATCTGAGCATGGCTCACTTCTTCACTATACCTTTTCTGTTAATCCTGGTAGAGGTACCAATGCAACTGTGAGCATGGGTCTTGCCAGGCCATTTGCCCAGTACAGGTTTATTGGCTGAGCATCCATTCTGGCACCTCAGAATTGGGGATATGATGTCGCTCCAGGGTAAACAGCTGGCCCAGTTGTGTTTTCTTCTGGAAAGGTTGTACCACAAAGCCTCGGGAAGCCCGAAGCATTCAGAGAGTAAGTTTTACCCTCCAGTAGTTGTCCCAGTTGCCTGGTGTGATGTGGTCTATGGGGTCGCAAAGAGTTGGACTCGACTGTGCGACTGAACAACAACAGCAACAGTTGTCCCAAATTGCAGCACATCAATTTATTCCATAAAACAAAGTGGAGGCCTTGGGGAACTAAACCTACATGACCCAGAAATGACGTAGGCATGGTGGGGACATCAGGGGGTGACGCTCCAGCTTTTGGGCAAAACCTCTGTGGTAGAATTAGCTTCTACCATAGAGTTTTGTCCAAAAACCAGTGTCACTCCCAACGTCCCTTACACCCCTATGTCTCTTCCAGGTCATGTAGGCACATCTGATTAATTTCTGGCATTCCTCTCTTGGGGGGGGGTAATTCCCCCCCCCCCGCTGGTCAGCTGGACAGTGGAGGAGAGGTGGGGTCTTGCAGTGGGAGACCCTTGCCTCCACTGGGGGGGAAGGTGTCTGGCATCCCTATCAGGAACACGTCCATCCACCAGAAAAGTACTATGTAGCTCATCAGTTGCCATCCTAGAGATCCTATTAAGTGTCCTGTATGGTGCGAGGGTCATTGGATAAGCCACTGGTCCACTTTGGGTCCTGCTTCCCACCATTTGACCCTCAAGAGAGTTTTTCTGTAAAAAGCATTGCAAACCAAAGTGTTGAGATGTCACAAAAAGAACCCAAGCATCTTCCCTATGAGGAATGGCTGAAGAGTCTGGGACTTTTCAGTTTAGAGAAGAGATGATTAACCGGGGGGGGGGATGACATGATAGAAGTCCATAAAGTTATACATGGAGAGAGTTAACAAAGAGAACTTTTTCTCCTTTTTCCAAAATACTGGCACTCAAGGACATCCAGTGAAGCTGATGGGCAGTAGATTCAGGATGGACAAAAGGAAATATTTCTTTTCATGATGAGTGACTAAAATGTAGAATTCACTGCCAGAGGATATGGTGATAGCCACAGGCATACACAGCTTTTAAAAGAGATTAGACAGATTCATGGAGGATATCAGCTACGAACCATGATGCCTAAAGGGAACCTCCCTGTTCAGAGGCAGTCAGCCTCTGAAAACCAGTGCCAGGAGGCAACATCAGGGGAAGGCTCGATGCCCTGGTTGGCCACTGTGTGAGGCAGGATGCTGGACTAGATGGACCAATGGTTTGATCCAGCAGGGCTCTTCGGAAGTTTCTATGTTCTTCTGAAATGACATGTATGACACTTCTGTTCCCAAAGAAACACCTCAATTTATCCCTTCAAAACTCATAAAACAGGCTTAAACCCTTGAGAAAATGGTGACCCAGCAGTGGCTTCTTTTCCATTGGTTTTCTGGTGTTGTGGTTAAGTGGGTTTGATTCCCTACTCCTCCACTTGCAGCTGCTGGATGACCTTGGGCAAGCCATAATTCTGTCAGAGCTGTTCTCTCAAGGACAGTTCTGGAAAGAGCTCTCTCAGCCCTGCCCACCTCACAGGGTGTCTGTTGTGGGGAGGGGGAAAGGAGGTTGCAAGCCGCTCTGAGACTCCGAGTGAAGGGCGGGGTATAAATCCAATCTCCTCCTTCTCCTCCTCTTTTAACAGCAAAATTGTTAAGTTAAATTCTGCAAAATAAAAGGACAAGTTTCTGGGTTGACTTTTTAAATATATGAGGCACTTAGAAAACAACACTGAGCCTGGCCTTTCTAATGTCATGTGGGTGAAATGGACATCCCTGTATTTTGCAGCAATTACTACAGAGGAAGGAAAAGAAAAAGTTTAAGCCAGCAACAGTTTCAATCAAGAACCTTCTGGCAGGTTTGATTTTAATTTAAAGCTACAAAATACATCATTTGACACAGTTTCAAATCCTGACCCAACTTTTACTGGAAATTTCAGTAGCAAAACAATGTGGATTCTCCAGAGGCACCCCAGCTTGTCTACATTACAGCAAACACCGTTAATCATCTGGCACTTATAAGCATTCATTGCACTTAAAAAGGAATGTTCCAAATGATTGTAGTATTTGATGGGAAAGCATTTGTAGAGCTGAATAATATTCAAGAATCTGGCAGGAGCAGTCACTGTCAAATTTATTAGCCCCCACATGTGCTCCCTGCTTAAATTATGGTCGAATGTCTTTATTCCCTTTGGGCTCCAATCTACGCTATTTCTCCACAGAACTGAGGTTTCAGAACACTCGAGAAAAATTATGCTAAATAGAACCCGGTGAACCTATTGCAATGCTACACAATAAACAACGCTTGTGCACTCACATTACTCTTACGGTGAATATGGCAGTGATTTCTAGACATTCGCTTCTATAAAATGATGGTTGGAACAGGACAGCAACCATTTTATATAAGTGGTTACATTTATTTATTCATTTGTATCCTGTTTTCCTCCAAAAAGGACCCAAAGGATCCGATAAGAAAGGTACATAACCTAGAAGATATCCAACAAACTAGTCCCCTCACTTGTTGGCTTTTCCTATGTATGAGGGAGACATTTAGATACATATTCCATATAATTCCCTGCCCAATAAGCTCTTGGCCTCCAGGCCTTGGCTTGATAGCAGCCAGTTCAAACCGGATTTTGCTCAAGGCCTCCCTCGGACACAGCCAGGCTCTGGACATACCCACAGGCTCTGAACATCCATGCTACCATGCTACACACTCCCTGTTCATAATTTTATTCACAGAAATAATCTTTGTAAAACTTTTTCATGAAAAGGATTTTGTCTGGTAAGGAATACACTTCCAAGGACCAGGTGCATTTGCAGTTCAAAAACAAAAATGGACATCAAAATCCCACAGAGTCCACCTTCTTCACCCAAAGAGCGATTAACACATGGAATTCACTGCCATAGGAGGTGGTGGCAGGCAGCTATAAGCATGGACAGCTTCAAGAGGGAATTAGATAAGCACATGGAGCAGAAGTCCATCAGTGGCTATTAGCCACAGGGTATAGATAGGGGCTCTCAGTCTGCGGCAAGGGATGCTCTGTCTTCTTGGTGCTTGGGGGGGGGCAACAGTGGGAGGACTTCTAGTGTCCTGGCCCCACTGCTGGACCTCCTGATGGCACCTGGTATTTTTGGGCACTGTGTGACACAGAGTGTTGGACTGGATGGGCCATTGACCTGATCCAACACTGGCCTCTCTTATGTTCCAAAGCATCCATTTTCTCCAGACAAACTGATCTCTGCCGCCTGAAGATCAATTGTAGTCCCAGGAGATCTCCTGGAGGTTGGCAACTCTAGTACATAGTGGCTTGTGACTCAACATCAGCCACACAGTTTGTCTCTCTAGGATCACAAAACATTCCCTGTTGTCAGTTTTTAGAGTCAAGAGACAACTACACGGCAGGAGCCAGTCCAGGTGGTGGGCAGCGATGCAGGAAGTGTAGAAGCCATTCAATTTGGGGAAAGTAGAAGAGACTGCTGGAGAAAACTCCTGAGAGTCCCTTGGACTGCAAGGAGATCCTAAAGGAAATCCACCCTGCCTGTTACCTGGAAGGCCAGAGACTGAACCTGAAGCTCAAATACTTTGGCCACCCAATGAGAAGGGAGCACTCACTGGAGAAGAAGAGCCTGATGCTGGGAAAGATTGAAGGTCAAAGAAGACAGGGACGGCAAAGGATGAGATGGTTAGACAGTGTTATCGATGCAACGAACATGAAATTGAGCAAACTCCAGAGCACGACGGAAGACAGGAGGGCCTGGCGTGATGCGCTCCATGGGGTTGCGAAGAGTCGGATTTGACTGTGCGACTGAACAAAAGGAAGGAACAAGCGTGATCAGCAGGCTGCTCTTCTTGGTGATGCGTCTCCCCAAACTGGAACACCTCCAGTCCCTGGAGACTCTCCCATGTTCATTTTATTTATGCACTTAGAAAACATCTACCCTGCTTTCCTGCTGTCATCAGGGCCAACAAGGTGGCTAATAGATTACAAGCATACATCATAAAAACACATTTTAAAATCCACTAAAATGGACACACACACCCAAACACATCATTACAGCAATTAAAATTAAAGTAAAATACACATGCAAAAATATAAAAAGAAGAAAACATGGGAGAAGTTTGGTGAAGTAAGAAGTACGGTCAGCTCTTCTCTCATGGTGGTCAGGGGAAAGGGTGGTTAGACATGAAACCTTGGAGCACACTGTTTAAAATGGCCTGTTTTACTTATGCATTGGAAAGGATTCTTTCCCATCCTGAGAGCCAGAGTGGTGTCGTGATCAGAATGATAGAGTAGACCAGGGCTTATTGGCAGAGGCACCTTGGGCCAGCCGTGCCTCGTCAGTCTAGCCTGCTTCACAGGGCTGTTGTCCGGGTAAATGGGAGGAGTGGCAAGCTATGCATGCAGCGGGGCGAGGGGGGGGACGACACACAAAGGAGATAAATCCTGAGTCTTTCCTATAGGCTGAAAGTTTGAATAAGGAAAGGGCTACATAAGAGCAAAGTCTGAGTCCAGAGGGGCACCTTTAGGACCAACAAAGTTTAATTCTGGGTCTAAGCTTTCGTGTGCATGCAACAAAGTGCATCCAAGAAGGGCTAGTTAGAGTCAAGATGCATAAGTAACTGGGCAAGAAGTCTGGCTAAAATTGGATTAAAGCAGTCGGTAAGACCTTAGCTGTACTTATTGCCCAGTTACTTATGTGTCTTGACTCTAACTAGCCCTCCCTGGCAACTAACTCCCCACCACCACCACCCTCTCTTCCTATATGTAATGGTTGCGGAAGTCCGTGCTTGTGGAAGTCTGTTTCAATGTATCTGAAGATGTGTGCCTGCACATGAAAGCTGATGCCCAGAATAAAACTTTGTGGGTCTTAAAGGTGCCAGGGGACCCAAATTTCATTCTGTCGCTTCAGACCAACACGGCCGCCCACCTGAAATGGCTGCATGCGAGAAGATTCCATTTCAAGCCTCAGAAATGCTGGAAAATGTTTTGTTTCCCTTTAGAAATTGATTTGTGTGTGGCTGTGGGTGGGAGGCCTGAGCTAGGAACATGAAGGAGCTCCTTTCCTATAGCCTCAGCTGTATCCTTGAGCAGCACTGGCGGGCGGGCGCGCACACACAAACACAGAGTTTTGACATTCTGTACCACCCAGTGCCTGCTCACCTCTCAGCTTGATTAGCGCAATAAATCAGAAAAGCTGTTTGGCTCCAGCTGCTCTTCCATTACTGCACCTGATCTGGTTAACATCTTCAAAATCAACCCATTCATCAGAGCCACATGCGGAGGGTTTTTTAATCCTTTGATTGTCTACTTTACTTTGCTAAATTTTGCACTTCATTAAAGTGGCAGAGGAGCTGGAGAAAAATATCCAAAGACTCATCATTACGATGCTCTCACCACAGGGCTGCCAACCTTCAGGTGGGGCCTGGAGATCACCCAAAGTTGTAACTGACCTCCAGGCACTATAGACTGTCTCCCCTGGGGACAATGGCTGCTTTGGGGGATGGGTTCTAGGGCTCCCCTGGGGTCCCCTTGCCCCCTCAAACCCGGCCCTCCGTAGGCCCCGGCCTCGGAATATCCAGGTGTTCATAACCCGGAGCTGGCCACCTTGTGACCCCACCCCTTCCATCCTTTTCATTTTTGAATGGCAGGTGGGAGAAGAATTCAGCTCTCCATTTCACACAGCTCTCCGTTGCAACCCTGACATTATAGTCTGAAATCCAAAGTGCATCGCTGAGGGCCGACTGAGCTCTGTGGTGCTATGCAGAGCTATAAGGAAGATGGTATCTTTCAAAAAAATATTTCTTAACGAGACAAATAGCCTGCTCATTCTAGCCAGGCCTTCTCTCACTGTTCTGCCTGTCAAGGCAGTCTCTTTAATAATAATAATAAAAAAAAACGTGACTGGGAATCGAAATTCATCCAAGGAACGTCTTGGGGTGGTGCTGAGAAATGGAACTTTTCGGGATCGGGCAAGGGAGTTTGGACTTCATGCTGGAAGTACAATTAGGGTTTCCAACTAGGGCGAGGGAAATCCCTGCCGTTTTGGAGATGGTGCTGGGGGGGGGGAGTTTGTTGCCAGGGAGCAGAGTTGGCAGCACAATGCGACGGGGGTGGGGTGGGGACTGGGGAGAGAATCGCTCACTCAGGTGGAGCCTTGGAATGCTGCGCCTCCCTTCTCCCTGGAGGCTGACAACTCCACACACACACACCCCGTGGCGCACTAGTCCAGCGGACCTGCAGAAGGGCAGGCTTATTGAGAACTGACTTTCCGTTTTCCACTTAGGCATCGTAAGTGAAGAAGAGGAGATGACTGACAAGAGCTTTGAAAACCCTGTGTAGATTCAGTCCATGGAATAAGGATTCCTAGAAGGCTAGAAACCGCCAAGATAAATATTACAGTCAGGTATAGAAACAGTGAATTTCTCTTCAACACACAGCTTTGAAGTCTACAGAATCAGAGACACAAGCTTAAAGTGGAATGACAGGTTAGGTCACTTTTGTTCACAGCCTTTGTCTGTTTCTCAGGAGCAGGCCAGCTGAAGTCAATGTAGTTGTTTCCTGGTCTGTGGCCTTTGAGCAGATCCCGCCTTTCACTCTTCATCTTTTTGTCACTTTGATCAATATGAATTCCTTTGCCACTCAACCAGCCACCTGTTCTGGGCACTTAAAAAAAATATTTTCCCCCTTGATCATGGTTAGACCTTATGGCTTTCCAATAAATAGTTTATTGACCTGGATAATGAATTCTAGAGCTAAATATGAGGTTACTAAATGAAACAATGCCCGTCTAGCCATATTATGTCAGAGGGAGTAGCAGAAAAACTTTGAATTATTTTGCTCCTAAAAATACCACTGGCCTTTTCTTTCAGGTTAACTTCCCAATGACTAGCATGGGCATACAGATCCAATGACACAATTCTATGGTAACAACAAAAATACTGCACCTTTAAAATCTGTACCCATAATCCCTTTGGGGAGGAAAGGGCTGGTATTTGCCATGGAGTCATTTAAACTGTTGTTTTTGAGTGTATACATATTGCTAAGGGGCATTTGGTGTAACGGACTTTGATATTTTGCCCCGGTCTGGCATACTTACATAGTATTAAAATGTCAATGGAAAAACTAAGACTAGCGTGAACACGTAGGACATTTTTTGTTGAACTGAAGGATTTAATTTCTCCCAGATAAGGTGAAGACACATGCCACTTTTACTGTTAGTGTGATTGTGAAAATTCCTAATGCTGAGATGGAAACTCTTTCAGTAAGTTTCTACCATGCTCCTTTTGAACTATGGTAAAGCACAGAGGCACCTAATTGACCAGTATCTGTGACATCATCCACAATACGGTCCCTCAGATAAGGTTAGCAACTGCTCCTTAAATGTTCATAATGGGTGTGGGTGGATGATTGTGTAATTAATACATATTGTGTAATTAATTAATACATATTGTGTAATTAATACTTGTATTGTTTAGAAAAGACCCATTTGATATATAAGGGATCTGGGGAAACGGATCATCCAGTTTTCTGAAATAAGCCAGGCTCATCCTGCAGGGGCAGGAACCACTGCTGACTTCTCTAAAGGTGTCATCTGTCTTCAGCTGTGGCTCCCTAACAGAGGAGGCTGTTTTGGGTCTAGCTAGCTAAGTCAGTCCAGGGAACTTATATTGCCACTTTCTCCATCTGAGTGGGCCAAGTGACATCCAAAATCAGAACAGTACAAGAGTAGAAGTGATCAAGGGGCACTCTATTGAACTGAAATATTGGAAGTCCTTGCAAGAGGCTAGTAGCATCCGTTTCACACCCTGTTGATGGGCTTCCTGGAAGCCTTTGGCCGGCCTCCGCCTCCTGGATATGGGCGGCTGGGCTAGATTAGGTGGACCCTGAATTGGATCCAGCAGGTGTTTTTTTCTTACGTTGTTATTAGCACAAAAGTGTTTAGACTGTGTATGCTGCATTTGGACTAAATGTAAATCCAGAGAAAGGACTGCAATGAAGGACCAAACTTGTGATCCAGGCAAGAAGCCAAATGGCTAGGACACAAGACTAGAAGTTGGTCCTTGTGTGTTAACTGAGTATCAGACCTGATTGGATTTGGAGCACCGTCAGATTCTGGAGAGTTGGACAAGGAAGAGGCAGAGATCAGGACAGCTGGATGGGGCAGAAGAGAACTGAAACAGAAGGGGAGGAGCTGTGGCTCAGTGGAAGAGCCTCTGCCTTGAATGGAAAAGTTCCCATGTTCAACCCCCGGCATCTCCAGTTAAAAGAACCAGGCACTACTTGAGATGAAAGGTTCTGGAGAGCTGCTGCCAATCTGAGTAGACAATAGCAGGGCCTTTTTTGTAGAAAAAGCCCATAATAGACCACACCCAACAGCAGAAACTTATTAGCATATTAGGCCACACCCCTGACAACACAGCTCATTAGCATACTAGGCCATACCCCCATGTTACCAGAAGTGTGGTCATCCAGCCACACCCACCTTTTGCTTCTTATTCTGTTTACCTTGTTTGTTGTCAAAACCCAGGGCTTTTTTTTGTTGCATGAACTAATTTGCATGTTAGGCCACACACCCCTAAAGTAGCCAATCCTAATGAGTTTCTGCTGTTGGGCGTGGCCTATTACACTAATGAGTTCCTGCTGGGCGTGGCCAACTCGGGTGCCAGCCGGAACTCCGTTCCTGTGCGTTCCTGCCCAAAAATAGCCCTGGACAATACTGACTTTGATGGACCAAGGACCTGGTTCAGTATAAGGCAGCTTCATGTGTGAGGAGAGCAGAAGACCTTACGCATGAAGATGCAGATGAGACCTGAACATCAGCCAATGGCTCAGTGTCTTACTGCCCCTGTACCCTCCATTCATTACAGGGTCTTACTAACTGGAGTGAGATTGGTGACACCTTCGGCTTGGTGATCTTCCCAGCCTCGCACTTCCTCTCTCTTGTTCAGACAGAGAGTCCAAACCAGAGAAGAATTACCTCTTCTCCTCTACCTCAATGTATCTTCCCGGTTGAGGGGGAATAATGTAGTGGTGGGGGAGGATCAGGCAGGCCCATAGCTACAGTGGGGGGCATCTTGGGGCTAGGCCCCCTGACTTACTAGCAAGGCCCCACAACTTCCCATCCAGCCCAGGGACCCCAAGCAGCGGCAGGTGTGGGGAAAGAGCTAGGTATTCCTTTAATTCGATTGATCAGTGCCCCCTAAGAAATTTAAATGCTCCCTGTACAGGGATTACCCACCCAAGTCAGTCCAGGGATGGGAGGGAATCCTGTACTTTTTCAGTACATTAAACAACAAACCACGAGATGGTCTATATCCTCTCTGGTTTCCAGAACAATATGCCACCAGAACCTCTTTTCACTAGTCCCTGCCTTTCCTAAGGGAGAGATTCCAAACCCTTAGTTGGCATCTGGAATAGAACACATTAGCAACTCACTCCAGAGATGCACACTTTTACTCTCCAATAGTAGCGTATATGGTGAGCATTTAGGCCACAAGGTTTAGGCTTGGAATGCAAGTTACAACATCAGAGACCCATTAGAAATAAGAATAATTTTTATTCAGTACAGAGCATAGCAACAGACTATAAAAGATTACCAAAATAACAAAAGCTAGGGCAATTTGCCTTAACTACACATTAAAGATTCATAGTTACCAAGATCAGGATAGCATCCAAGAGTTCAAGATTGTCCATGGTGATAATCCAGGTAGCACCAAGGAATTTTGAATAGAAATCTAGGAATAAGGCCCATTGTAGAAATAAATACAACGAGCTCTAGAAAGAGGCTTTGGGAGAGTGCCCTGGCCTTGGGCTCATTCCCATAGGAATTAAACAATTATAGTCCAATTCCATTCATGATCAGCTGTGGCCATCAGCCAATTGCAAGTGGGCATAGGTGTGCCCAATTGTTGGTTGTCATAGCTGCAACACAGGAATGGCTAGAAGTTTGGAGCCCCGCCTGCAGTCATCTGACCCCAAACTCCAGCTACTTCATTTTGTACGTGACTAGTCGCATGTGGGCCAGAAAGTGTAGTCCTGAGGTCTGGCGTTTGGCATGGAAGTGTGAAAGAATGTGGGTTTATGGCATGGCTATTGAGGCCATGTGGCCCCCACCATTTGGCTTGCAACAGGAAACAATACACAGCATGTTATCAAAAGGACATCACAGGAAAAGGCATGTGGATATAGAAAGCAGAAAGCATTTTTTCTATACACCCCCCGACTTTAAAAATCCTGGCTACGGGCCTGGGATCAGGTAAAAGGAGAGAATGTTCTTGTAGGGTCACCCCTCCATCTTTCTACACCACATGCCTGCCCAGTAATGCCTGACAGTAAACCTAAGATGCTCTGGGAATTACCAGTCCTGGAATACATAGCAGGGGTAGAAGTGGAGGAAGATGGAGGTGAACTGAAGGCAGGTCTCCCATCTCTAGCCAAGCCTGCATTTGGGAGTGTCCTACTGAGCCAGGGTAGTTGGGGGGCCCAACTTTCTCATGGAGAAAGGCTGGAACCCTGATGGCAGTATGGACACCAACAGCAGTTGATGCCATCAAGGCAGACAGACCAAAAGACAGCTTAACTAGGAAACCACTTAAGGGCTGAAGAACCAAACCTCCTCATGGTAAATGCCAGTTGTTGGTATTTATTCAATCCCTGCTTCATTGAGGAGCAAGTATTGGAATGATTACCAATTTCTAGAATTTGGTAGTGGCTTTGACAGATTGACATGCATGCCCTCAGTTTGAAATTCAGGAAAGTATAGTGTTTGGGATCCAGGTCTGAATGACACATGAGGCTCTCAGAGAGAAGACTGGCCAGAGGTTTTTCAAACCTTCTACATCTTCTACATCTAAACTCAGTTGCAGAGTGTAGCCTTGTTGGTCTGCTGTAGACCAGCTAGGTTCAAGTCCAGGAGCACTTTAAAGGCCAACATGATTGTCAGGGTAGGAGCTTTCGAGAACCAGCACTCCCTTTGTCAGACACAAACTGGAATGGAGACCTCCGAGTCAGAAGGTGGGAGGGGTGTTGCAAAGAAGGGACTCTGGATGCAGAGGCACAAGGCATGTGAACCCAGAGAACTTTGTTCCAATTAGTATCTGACGAAGGGAGCTTTGTTTGGTGTAGTGGTTAAGTGCGCGGACTCTAATCTGGGAGAACCGGGTTTGATTCCCCACTCCTCCACTTGCACCTGCTGGATGACCTTGGGCAAGCCATAGTTCTGTCAGAGCTGTCCTTGAAAAAGAGCAGT